>NC_058414.1:22533850-22769089 GCF_002201575.2 Neomonachus schauinslandi | reverse complement strand
TTTCTTTCTTTCTTTCTTTCTTTCTTTCTTTCTTTCTTTCTTTCTTTCTTTCTTTCTTTCTTTCTTTCTTTCTTTCTTTCTTCCGTTCTTCTTTCTTTCTTTCTTTCTCTTTCCTTTTTTAGATGTAGTGTTCCATGATTCATTGTTTGTGCATAACACCCAGTGCTCCATGCAGAACGTGCCCTCTTTAATACCCATCACCAGGCTAACCCATCCTCCCACCCCCCTCCCCTCTAGAACCCTCAGTTTGTTTTTCAGAATCCATCGTCTCTCATGGTTCGTCTCCCCCTCCGATTCCCCCCCTTCATTCTTCCCCTCCTGCTATCTTCTTCTTTTTTTATTTTTTTCTTAGCATATATTGCATTATTTGTTTCAGAGGTACAGATCTGAGATTCAACAGTCTTGCACAATTCACAGCGCTTACCAGAGCACATACCCTCCCCAGTGTCTATCACCCAGCCACCCCATCCCTCCCACACCCACCATTCCAGCAACCCTCAGTTTGTTTCCTGAGATTAAGAATTCCTCCTATCAGTGAGGTCATATGATACATGTCTTTCTCTGTTTGACTTATTTCACTCAGCATAATACCCTTCAGTTCCATCCACATCGTTGCAAATGGCAAGATGTCATTCCTCTTGATGGCTGCATAATATTCCATTGTATATATACACCACATCTTCTTTATCCATTCATCTGTCGATGGACATCTTGGCTCTTTCCACAGTTTGGCTATTGTGGACATTGCTGCTATAAACATTGGGGTGCACGTACCCCTTCGGATCACTACATTTGTATCTTTGGGGTAAATACCCAGTAGGGCAATTGCTGGATCCTATGGTAGCTCTATTTTCAACTTTTTGAGGAACCTCCATACAGTTTTCCAGAGTGGCTGCACCAGCTTGCATTCCCACCAACAGTGTAGGAGGGTTCCCCTTTCTCCGCATCCCCGCCAACATCTGTCGTTTCCTGACTTGTTAATTTTAGCCATTCTGACTGGTGTGAGGTGGTATCTCATTGAGGTTTTGATTTGGATTTCCCTGATGCCGAGCGATGTTGAGCACTTTTTCATGTGTCTGTTGGCCATTTGGATGTCTTCTTTGGAAAAATGTCTGTTCATGTCTTCTGCCCATTTCTTCATTGGATTCTTTGTTCTTTGGGCATTGAGTTTGATAACAGAACAGTTCTTTAAATTGCAGCCACCATTTGCAGAATACTTCCTATGAGCAAATGTTTTTCATACATTTTTTATTGAATCCTTACAGCATCCCTCGAAGGTGTTACCTACACTTTTGAAGCTACATGGAGAAATTGAGGCTCTAATGTTAAGTAACAGGCCAGACACCATACACTAACTCAGTGGAGGAACAGAGATTCCATCCCAGGTGGATTTGGCTCCCAGCCCACACCCTACATGAGAAGAACTCTCTAATAGAAGTTCTGGGGAGTCACAAGAACATAAAGATGCATCCAAAGAGGTTCAGGGATGCTCCTAGGATAGAAAAAGAGGAAAAGTAAAGAACTGCAAGGTATCTAGTGAGCATAAATGGAGTTCCATTGATAGAAAAGACATTTTTTTGCCAAGCAGATATGGACAGAAATTCCTACAATAAAAAAGAAAAGAAAAGTATATATGGATGATTATCAGGAGAGTTTTCAAGTTAAGGTCCACTGATTGGCTAGCGTCAAGTCAATTCATCTTGACATGAGGCTCTTCATTGGCCATTAAAAGTACCAAATTGTCTTTCTTTTTTTTTTTTTAGTATATCATCACCAGAAATATTGGAATATTTAAGCAGCTAAGGGGATAAAAAGATTAATTGATGAATATATTATTAATTAAAACCATTAGCCTTATTATAAGGAGAGAGATAAGATATGCAAAGGAGTCTACATTATCTAGAAGCTTCCTTAATTTCTAAACTTTGCTTATAAAAACTTATTTAACCTCAGTTCTACCAGACCTTCTACCAGCATTTCATATTCTGAATTCTAATCTGAATCTAAAATTCCAACTACATAAAACTCTATAAACAGGTATTTACAAAAGTTCCCAGTTCCTCACGTTGGCATTTTATAAAAGTATTTGTTTTGCAAACCACTGCAAAGGTGGTGGATGGAGTTGGGGGAGGGGGGAGGGAGTGAATTAACATTTACCAAATATCTACATGCAAGGACTATAATGATGCCCTTGTGTTTTGCAATCCTATGAGAAATATGTTGTGGTTCCCAATTTCCAGATGAGGAAATTTAGCCTTAGAGAGGTTAAGAATCCCTCCCCACACCACAGCTTCCTTGGTCACTATAGCTCCGATTTCACCTACAGTTCTGAACAAATTTTGGAAGGCCCTAGAACACAGGAGACCGCTTAGATGTTTATCTGTATTTTTTACCTAATGTTTCCATAAAAGCAGAAAAAAATCATGAAACTGGATAGTGAATTATATAAGACCTCTAAATCACACACTCATCCCCACAAGTGCTGTGCAGGAGCCCCACTGTTATCAGTCCTACCAAGGCTCCAGAAAGACCCAGATCAGTAGCTGATTGATACTATTCAACATTATTCAACAATGGCATGGCCTCCTCTGTTCTTATCTGGAAGTAACCAAAACAGAGACCACTGTGTTATTTGCTTTAGAATTCATAACATTTTAAGGGGAAAAAAAAAATGGTCCTTTTCCTGCTGAAAAGAAGCACTACTTTGCCGTCTCAGTGTAACTGGTGCTCTGCTGACTCAGCTGTCGCTTGTAGCCCAGTCCGGTGACGGCTTCTCAGTTCCCAAATCCTCTACCTACCTCTCTGAGCATAGTTCCATGGTGACACAAGTTGGCACAACTTGTCTGATCCCTTCACCAGGAACACATGGAATTGAGATGTCCACATATGCTCACAGATCCTCCTTGGCTTCTGGAAAAATGCCCCAATTCTGACTAAAGGGATCCAGATTAAGATGCACAGTGATATCTAGTATCCATGGAGCAACTTAAATCATTAAGGAGCCAATGAGTGGGCAGCCAATGCGTGGGCAGCTTCTGTCAAGATTTCATCTCTTCTTATTGCTTTCGGTGTCAAAGAATTTGGTTGTTGTTGGTTTTCTATTCCATAAAGCAAAACAGTATATAATGTGTCATTCAGGGTTTGGCAGGAAATAAAGCCATGCAAGGAAGAAGAGATTTAGGAAATTAGCTGTTTAGAAAATTGCTGTTAAAATTAGAGAAGGGGGTTGCAGAACAGATCCTCAGGAACAATACTCAAAAAAATACAGACCTTCCCTACCAGGATAACTGCTACCTCTAAGGCCTGCAGCTATGATTCATGAAGCCAGAATTTAGAAATTGCCACTGTGGCTGCAATCACCACAGGTCCCTCTTAACACTTAAGAACCTGGAGAATGGCTATGGGGACCCTCCTACAGAAAACATTGTATCTCCAAGACCTTTTGGTGTAAAAGAAAAAAATCACCTTTAACCAACTTTCTTTTCCATGATAACCCAATAGGCATGTAGTATCAGTGCCTTAAATTTATTACTTTTAAAAAACTGTTCTCGGGCGCCTGGGTGGCTCAGTTGGTTGAGCGACTGCCTTCGGCTCAGGTCATGATCCTGGAGTCCCTGGATCGAGTCCCGCATCGGGCTCCCTGCTCGGCAGGGAGTCTGCTTCTCCCTCTGACCCTCCCAACCCTCCCCCCTCTCATGTACTCTCTCTCTCTCTCTCATTCTCGCTCTCTCAAATAAATAAATAAATCTTTAAAATAAATAAATAAATAAATAAATAAAAATAAAAAACTGTTCTCCATTTTAAATTCCTTTTTTATGAATCTATAGTCAAATACTAACAATATAAATAATTGTTATGAGATATTAGTGAAAAGATTTACAGTACATTTTTAAAGTAAGGTTTTTACTTTTCTATTTATGCTCAGGCTCCTAATGATTGATTTACAGTATGCTGATTATACAAAAGCTACCAGGAAAACATATTTGTTCTTGGAGAACCAAGATACTTAATGCATTATCAGTGTATTCTGGAATTGTTCTACTCTACTTATAGCATGAGACATTTTAAACGTGTGTAAGAGTCTGTGTTCATTTTTTATTCACAACTTTATTATTAAAAAGTATGAATATGACACTAACAAAATGTAGTGGGGTATTATATACATGTTACAGATGGAAAATTGAAGTTCAGTCCAAGATGACATATAGGTGATAAAAAATAGAACATAGATTTTTTCTAACCCAGTTTGGGCCTATCTTCAAATGTTCATAATTATATTTCTCACATGAAAAAGCAATTGACAAAAATTGCTTTCAGAACATAATTTAAACTTGGAGCGAGAAAAGGAATATTAATTAAAAGTGAGGAGTTGAATATATTATTTGAAGCACTACAGAAAATTAATTATATTTTGAAAGAAGATGCTTTCTGCACTAAGTGGCACAACATCTGTGATCAGAGGCCAACATTGGAAGCTTTTGGTCGGCCCCAACATCATTTCTTTACCTCAAAGTTCACTAAGGAGTCTTTTAGTAGAATGAAATACATAAAAAATGCACATACAAGGAAAACATAAGTACAATTTGGAGAACTTGTATGTAAGCCATTATACTGACCCTACCATGAGTTTTGGAAAAAAAGACATCTGGTTCCCTGATACAAATATAAAAAATTAATTTTAGTTATTCTGTGGGTTAAATGTTATTTTCCTTCTGAATATGGTTATATTCATAAAAATTTATCTTTCTAATTTATTTGTTGTAAAAATAAGTGTGATTGTTAATTCAGAATGTCATTAACATAGAGTTTGTTAATTCAGAGTGTCATTAACCTGTTAAATTTAAAGAGATTATAAGTTTATAAACTTTTATATATTATAACATTTTAATTCAGTTTAACTAACATTGAGAGCTACTATGTGTGTATGACCAGCCTGGTGCTGGAAATATGGAATGATGAAAACATAAGTCCTGTTCTCTAGGGATGCATCCTTACCTCAAGTTCAAATATAGGTAAACAAATGTCATTCTTCTCATTTTACAGATGGGTAAACTGAATATATACAAGTAACTAAGGTAAAATAATGACCTTGTGTTATAATTAAAATGTATAACCAGATTGAAGACTTTGGGGAATAATTATTTAGAAAACCTAAGTTAATTCATCTTTGTATAGCAATAATGACAAGATTTTTGGACTTAATGGAGAAATAGACCAAGAAAGGCTGAACTCAGCTGAGCAATATGAACCCAGTTTTGGAAACTCTGTTCTCACCTGCTCTTCTATATTCATACTCCAGATTTCTTATGAGTGGAGAGAAGAATAAGAAGCAAAAAAGCAGGAATAAGAAGGAAAGAAAAAAAAACAAAAACAAATATTATGGCAATCCCTGAAGAACTAAAGTGTTTTTTGGATTGCCCTGTGATGGTAAACTTAGTCACATTTACTAGTTAGAGGCACATATTTTTTTACCCTAGAATAATTCTGGATCCTTTAGATTCTCTGAACAGAACCCTTAGATTGGGAACAATGGATACATGATTTCTTCAGTGGAAATCTGGTAGTAAATAGAGCCTGAGGTAGTTAAGGACTGTTGTGATGGTCCATCCCTGCCTATGTTCCCAGGAAGCCTAGAGTTATATCAAGCATGTAATCTGTTAATCCGTGAGTGCTCTCTTCATTATTAAGAAGAGAAATGAGGCTCAACAAATTGAGTAGCCTGAGATAATTTGACTTATACATGGCAGATCCAGAGTTAAAACTTGGTTTTTCTCTTGATTACAAGATATATAGAGATATAGATATACACATACACACACACATATATTTATTTATATCGACTATATAAAACACAACATGTGCATATGAATATATATGTATCTATGTCTGTCTCTCTCTCTCTCTCTCTCTCTCTCTATATATATATATATAGTCTCTCCCATCAGTAAAATAATAAGACACACACAACACCTGTGTAGTGGGGTATTATATACATGTTACAGATGGAAAATTGAAGTTCAGTCCAAGATGACATATAGGTGATAAAAAATAGAACATAGATTTTTTCTAACCCAGTTTGGGCCTATCTTCAAATGTACTTACCTATTTTATCTATCTATTTCATATTATTTTATGTTTATCGCTATCTGTTATATCCATCACAGAGTAGATATGTCTAAAGGCCAACTTTTTTCTTCAAAATAGTAAGTATAGTAAAAGTCAGATTATTATGAACTATAGCAGCCAGGGATGAAAGACGTCAGGGAAAAGGCAAGCCTTATTAACCCATCTTTGGAAACCAAGTGTAATTGAATAGGTAGCAAGATCCAGATGGCATTCCAGTTGAGAAGACCTTTTGAGCAAATCCTCAGTCCTGGTAATGTACATGAGAAAAATAGAGGTGGAATTTCTATATTTCAAGGTATTGGGTGGGAAGTCAAGAGAAGAAGAGAAGGTCAGGATTTAGAGTGCTATAAGGTTGATTAGAAGAGTTTGAACTTTATTCTTTTTACTGTTTGTAGCATTTTAAAGCCCAATCTAGACCAAACATCATCATATAATGTAACACAATAAGGTACTTGGATTTAAATCCCAGCCATAACATTTTCCAACTAGGTGGCCTTAGTAAAGTAGGTAGCCTTTCTGTGACATTGTTTCATCATTTGTAAAATGGGGATAAAATAGTACTTACCTCATAGAAATATTGAGAAAATTAAATAAATTAAGATGGTAAGAACAATTCCTTGCAGAAATTAATGCTTGATAAATTTGGCTATTATTACAAAAGTCCTTATATGGGGTGATAAGAGGACAGAATTGTATTTTAGGAAGATGAATCTAATAGTAGTTATTGTCAGTACTTATGAATACACAGTGAGTTGTCATCAAGTACTTGAAAATGGGAAATAACATTGGCTTGTTGCTAGTTAAACCTCATATTTACACTTAGTGGGTGAAAACAGGATTGGCAGAGTTACTTTTATGATTCAGAATAGCTCCAAGGAAAACAAAACTACACTATAAGCAGATTGACCATAATAACATTGCTAGAACATGGTTTCTCGACCCTGACACTATTGGTATTTTGAGTGAATAATTCTTTGTTGTGGGCACTGCCCTGTGCGTTGTAGGAAGTTTACCAATATCCCCAACTCCTGCCTACTAGATGCCAGCTACCCTCCTTGATTGTCACAACCAAAATTGTCTCCAGATGTTGTCAAATGTTTCTTGGGAAGGAAAAATCTTCCCAGTTGAGAACCAACACCATAAAGAAAGAATGTGACAATGTATATCAAAGTGACAAAGAAGAAGAGTCAACTAGTTAAGGATTGGTAGTGCCCCTGCCAAATATTTTGAGGAGTAAAATCATAACCACTGAATGCTAACTTTCCTGGTCACAATGACAAGGATGCCCTAACAAGGAGAATGATAACAATTCGCTAAATGTCAGTCACTGAAGTCCCAGAAACTATACCACAACACTATTATGAAATGTGTCTTAGATTATCTGATGCCATTGAACTCGATTTCTCTAGCTTCTCTAGTTCTGACTGTGTCTGATCACAAATCAGTCTGTGTATGATATTTTCTCATGGAGCTTTGCTACTTGGTTATGTAGACTTCTTATCTATTTATTACAGAGATATGATATTCTAGACCATTTGAAAGTAATTTGTTATTGTAAATTAGTAAATGGGTTTTCCATTTTGGTTATCATGTGTGTTATCAGTGCTTGATCTCCTAGAGTACTGACTGAAGTGATTCTCTAGGCTTTCATAGTTAGGGACTAGATTTTAGAACTTGGTGAATTAACTGAGAAACTGCCTGCTGGAATTCAACCCAGTTTGGCCATCCTTAATTTAAGTGTTCAGTAAACATTATTGGATGGATGGATGGCTGAATGAAAGAATAAAGAGAAATATGTGTGATGTCAACTCTTTGACATAAAAATCTATACATATTATATGGATATAGGTAGATGTTAGATAGATGATCGATAGATAGATAGATAGATGATAGATAGATAAATAGATAGAAACAAAATGTTGAGTACAGAGTAGAACAGGAAAGTCAGCAGATGAAATATTCTGTGGTTGCAATTTGGATCAGTGCAATCTGGGATGAGTGAGGATAGTGTATAGGCTGGAAATAGTGGTATTTGACAAGGCTTTATGGGAGGTCCCAGCCAGTTACTTGAGATCACACCACCACCACTACCACCACAACCATCCACCATTCCTTGCATATCTGAAGGCAGAAGGAAAGGATTTGGAATATAGGCAAAAAGAAATCTCCTTAGAGAGAGATAGGTGTGGAATCTAGGAGGCAGGTGGAGGAGCTCCTGTTGCTGAAAGCATGTGGAAGGGTGAAAGGGTGCCTTCAGAATCAATTACATATTAAGATTTTTATTCTCACTCTGGGATACCAAAATCAATCTTAAATTCATAGCCTGTAACATCTTTGAAAGGCATGCTTCTAGGATTTTCTTTTCTTCCCAGCACCATTGCACAATCATGCCTTCCATCAACCCTGCAAAATAAAATGTTTCATAAACTTCATTCAGCAGCAACCAAGTAAATCAGAACACTTCCCTTGAGAACCTTGCACTTTTCCTACTAGTGTATGAAACATCACATAATTACAACCCAAAATATTTCTGTAATAAAAATATGACAGGTGGTTAATCCTTGACTAAGCATAATGAAATTCATCTAACAGCCAATTCTTTAGGGGAAAGGTAGTTTTTATTTACAGGAAAGATGAAAGTCGCAGCAAAACTGCTACTATTAAACAATGTAATTAGCACTGATGTAATTAATCTAGACATTTAGTCAATGAAATAAAATGTCCTGAGCTTTTTTTTCCACTAGAATAGTCTCTACTCAGATGTTCATGCATTCTTAATACTGGACATGGTTGCAAATGAAAAAAAACACAAAGCACCTATGCACATACATTACTACGGAGTTATAGAACAAATCTTTCTCTGCTGTTGATTTCAAATCTTGAGGTAGACTGTTGATTCACCTTGATCCAGATCAATTATTCTATGTCATCATCTATCTACCTAGGCCTTTTATCTTATTTTTCCTCCTAGTTCTAATCCATCCTTCTCCATAGCTTGGTTTTAATTGTATACCTTGAGGCTGGGTCAAAATAGCCATCCTGAGAGAAAATCCCATGACTACTCTTGACTGGTGATAGCACACCGTTCACTTCATTTGTAGCCATAGTACAGTAGAGATTCCATGACAAATAAAGAGTGCTTTCAGCAACCACCACATGAAATATCAACAAGTTGTAAAACTTTGTTCAAGTCTATTGACCTTCCTCTTTAAACCCTTCTAGCCAAGCTATCGGAGACCAATTAAGCATTGGAGAAGAGCAAAATAACACAGGACTTTAATTAATGGGTTTAATTGCAAGATTAAGAGAGAGAGTGAGCATGTTTCCAGGTATTTTCGACTTTGGTTCAAATGAACTTTCTATCTTGTAATAGTTACTTTTTCCTAAGTTTTTGCAAATTTGGCAGATATGTTTCTGGTTTTATGCTAATGGTTAATATTTAGCTCTCCTGAAATAAAAACTACCCAGATTTAATTAAACCAACATGTTTTACTTGGTTTGGATTTAATTTTTGGAAATAATCAAATCTCCACTGTGATATTTCAGTGTAGAGCTCAACAGATATCATGAGTTTTCTGTTTTGCTCTCTTCTTTGTAGTTGGGTTAGGACCATATGACTAGTTCTGGACATTGAATGTGACTAATGAAGGGATGAGCTGGTGCTCTTCCTTCATCTCTCTTTTCCTGCTGCAGTGAACTTAATGGCCATATATTTTAGTTGCTGTCCCATCATAAGAATAGACTGCCCTGAACAACATTGGACTTAAACAAGCCAGAGTAAAACTTGCAGAATTGAGGATTACACTAAGATTTGGAAGTTCATTTGTTATATTGAAGCATACAATAGAATAATTCTGACCAATACAAACCAAAGTGCCCTTTATATGAAAGTGAATCCTAGGACAAAATGTGTTAATTCTTTGCTCTGTTCTTGAAAATAAATAAGGTATGCAATTATAAATCTTTTCTTTCCCCCTTGGCCATGTGTGTATATATCAAAAAATAAAAGAAAAGAGTCAATATAAAGCATATATTATTGCATTGTTCATCAGTGCTCCAATTTGGCATGCTGGTTGTTTCTCTTATTAAAAATAATGAAGAAATGAAACTGTTTTTAATAAAATTCATATTGCTATTCTACTTTCTATAGTAGAAGAAACTTTCAGACATGATTAATGGGGAAAAAAGAGGAGGACATAAAGATTCTATAGTGTTCTATGAAATTTTTATCTAGCTTGCACTTTGAACTTGATCATTTTAATCACTTAGGTAAATTTGTGACTTGGAATGTTGGTTCATTATGGGTAAACAAAAGTACCCCATTGTCCTTAATTCTGTAGTTAATGATAAACCTTAAAAATAAGATAACCATTTTTCAATTAGGCTCCATGCAGAGTCTAGAAAGCATAGTTGTCAACATGTACGGAACATGATCAGCATTAAGTTGTCATATTTTAGCTGCATTAATGCTGTTAAATTGACATAATAGTCATTATAAGCGGATGCTCTTCCCTGAAATCAGTTATTGCCTGAAAGACTTTAGCAATTAAAGTTGTATTCATTAGCACACCTATATCTGTATTTTTTCCAACTCATTAATATCATTCTCACTTTCCATTGCCTAAACTTATGAAGCCATGCAAAGTTACAAAATAAAATTTCACCTCCTTGCCTTGTTAGAGGAAGTGCCACATTATTCATCCTCTACACAAATTGTATTGACCTTCCTTATGAAAATTAATACCCTCGAAGTTTCCACTTTAAGAGTGTTCTTTCAGTTTAATAACAAATACTGCAGACTTCGGGGCTGTTCCTTTACTCCTTGCTCCAGCACATGCTTGTCTATAATCCTCAACCTAAGAGAACTCACCCAGCTGTATATGGTCTCACCCTTCCCTGACTCCTAGCTACTCATAGGTGACTATGTTTTTGATTATCTTGTGTCACAGAAGTAGAAAAGGCATAGTGAGGTATTAACTGAAATGGGAGCAAGAGACAAAATTAGAGGACATGCAAAACAGTGACCATCCCTCCTTAGTATATGATAGCTAGTTTTATGGTAGAAAACAGTACGGAGATTTGTGTGCACTTGGACTTTAGTGCTGATTCTGTGGCTTTTGCTAAATCACTTTAAGCCTAGTGGCCTCAGTTTGTCCACCTCTTCAGTAAGGACATTGTACATATATAGGGTTTTTTTAGGCTCTAGGATACTAGATTGAAAAAGAGTAATTGGGTGAAATGGGCAAGAGGTAGAACAAACAGAGCGATGAATTTCACGGAGAAGGAGTGGACCAATCTCCCATGCATGATCTTTCAAGTAGGCCAAATAAGAGTTCAAAGGGCTTTTGTTGTTGTTTGGTTGTGTGTTTATTTAAAGAGAACTGATATTTAAATAGATATATAATAGAATGAGAGATAAATAGAAAAATGAAAACAACTTAGACTCTCTACTTCATTTTTCTTATATCCAGAATAAGGATCATAATTTTAATTATCTTCTTCATGGTACTTGTACAATTAATTAGTATTCATGAAAGAGTAATTTGAAAATGAAAAATGTCATTTAAGTGCTAGATAGTGTTGTTTCAGTTTTGGTTTCTTAAAATGCCTAACTCGTCATTAGTCTTTGTGTCCTTTGATGTGCGTCACAGAATTTATAAACATCGTGCAATAACTGATGGTTTGTGACAAATCAATCTGGACAAAGTATTTACTGCCATCACTAAGGACTGATTGAGTTGCATGGAAAAGCATTACCTGGAATCTTATATAGGGATATCTTCATATAGGTATGCAACTGAATTAATAAAGATGACCTTGCTATGTACAATGATTAACTATTCTACAAATCAGAATTAAATTAAAAGTAAACACATATCCAGCAGGCTGTCATAACCTCTCCTAATTATCCTGCCATGACTTAAAAGATAAATATTTTATTTGGGGCACCAGGATTAAATTTAGAATTATATAGGGTCTCCTAATGCTGTAGGCAAAACCAGTCCAAGTATAGATCAGAAGGGGAGTTAAAATTTAGATTTCGTTTAAACAAACCTACTTAAGTTTAAACTTAAGTTCATTTAAACTTAAATACTAGTGAGCCATGACAAATAATAATAGTAATGATAATAATAATAATAAAGAAATAATGCTTACCAAATGAAAAGGGAGTCTTACGACCTCAGTTATGAAAATAACCTCCCTCAGATGATGAAAACCTACATGTCCCACAGTTGGCTGGACTTTGTTGCTTGATTTAACTCTTTTTTCTTGTCATTCACAGGACATCAATAAAGCAACTCAAACACTGGAATTGGATATTATAAATATTTTCTTTTAGGAATTATCTGTAGGTCAAAAATAATTTTCTCAAAGTGAGAATTCTACTGAACAGTATAATTGGGTCTGCTAAATTAAAAGCATTTGATGCGGGTGCCTGGGTGGCTCAGTTGTTAAGCGTCTGCCTTTGGCTCAGGTCATGATCCCGGGGTCCTGGGATCGAGCCCCGCATCGGACTCCCTGCTCAGTGGGAAGCCTGCTTCTCCCTCTCCCACTCCCCCTGCTTGTGTTCCCTCTCTCTCTGTGTCTCCGTCAAATAAATAAAATCTTTAAAAAAAAATAAAAGCATTTGATGCTTTCAGTAGCTAAACAAATTAATAAATATAGAAAAATATACTGAAGTAATAATGAAACCAAGAATATAGCATTATAATTTCCAAACTTATTGGGAATAATGATTGAGGTAATTGCTACCTTAAAATTCATTTCTGAGAGTGGTGACTTTTATGCTTCTAAAGAATAAATATTTGCAAGACTAGAAATATATTGTTTAGAAAATGATTATAAAAAGGAAGTAATAACTGTGTCTCTATATGAAAAGATTTTAGAATTTTAAAACTTCAGGAGTGTTTATATTTGCTATTTGAAAATTGAGAAGTACATTATTTTACTGCAGAGAAAATACTCACTTTATGAGTCAACATCCTAAGTGGTAGAGCTATTTCCTACTTCTAAAGTGTATAAAAATATAAATATAAGATCCCATAAAACCTAAATGATATAGTAAATATATTAACTTGTTCCTTGGCAAACTTGTAAATCATATATAAAAATGTAACATTGAAGAAAAAATTGCTTTAACTGGCAAACAAAATGCAAAAGCAAAAAATTACTTTTAAATATTAATTTCTGACATACATGAATTTAATTATTAAATATTTGGAAAATTTTGAAGTAATCTATAAATACATATGAAGTATAGAGATAGCAAATAATTTGGTAATTTCTAATTAGTAATTATTCAGTAACTTTAAATGCTGAATGAAGCAGTCAAATTCTCATTCAGAAATTACCTAACTGATATCATTTGAACAATAATCAGTTTTTAAAAATAAAATAATTAAAAGGTAAGGTATTCATTAGAGAATCAAGTAATCCTCCAGGGAGTTTACCTCTCCAGGAAATGCAGAGCTGGGTTTTTAGCCAGAAGAAAGGGGAAGAAAAGTACATGAAGTAAAATTGAAAATGGATAAAAGTCAGGCACTGTCTTAGAAAGCAAGGTAAATTATGGGAGCAAATTGTAGTAATGATGGAAGTAACTAGAATGATTCCCTGGAATGACTAGGACATAAAAGTCCGTTGCGAGAGCAAGGATGAGGCTAAACAGAGTGGTCTAAAATTTGTGGGTATATTGTTTTCCTATTGCTGCTGTAACAAAATACCACAGACTTAATGGCTTAAACAACATAACTTTATTATCTTACATTTCCAGGGGTCAGAAGTCCCAAACAGGTTTCACTGGATGGAAATCATGGTGTTGGCAAGGCTACACTCCCTCCAGAGAATCTAGGGGAGAATCCATTTCCTTCCTTCCTTGTCCAGTTTTAGAGGCCGCCTTCATTCTTTAGCTTATGCCCCTTCCTTTATTTACAAAGCATAGCATCTTCAAATCTTTCTCTGGCTCTGACTCTCCTAACTCTTATGAGACTCATGTGGTTATATTTGAGCCCATCCAAAAATATCTAGGATAATCTTCCCACCTCAAGAGCCTTAATTTAATCAATCACATCTGCAAGTCCCTATTGCAAATGAACTGACATCGTCACAGGTTGTGGAGATTAGGACTTGAACACTTTTGCAGGGACAGAATCATTCAGCCTACCAAAGTGTATAAATTGAAGTTGTCACAAAAGCCAGGATTCAAGATCAGAAGCAGAACCCAGGAGAATATACTCAGGGAATCACAGTATCTGTGGTTTTTATTGTCTCTGAATTTGCAAGTGGCTATCTTAGCTGAAAGAGGAGCTGAATCTCACCATGGTTGTCTGCAGCTTATCTTCTTCCATTCTCAACAATCATTCAGTCCCACAGGTAAAAACTTTCCTAAGACAGCTGACTTTACCTCCTCAACAGCCCTTTTCCTGTATTTTACTTAATCCTCCTCCTCCTCATCTTATCTCCTTCTATAATGTTAAATGTTGACCATTTTTATGATGCCATTATCAAACAGCAGAGGCAGCTCCACAATGCCTACAAAGAAGGAGCTTAGAGAAAATCTGGTTGGAAGGTTCATTGATTGGTACACTTAGAAAATATTTATTGAGTGCCCACCATGTGCTGAGTGCTATTCTAGGCACTAGGGGTAAAGCAGAAAAAGAAATGAAATTCTTGGGCGCCTGGGTGGCTCAGTCGTTAAGCGGCTGCTTTCAGCTCAGGTCATGGTCCCAGGGTCCTGGGATCAAGCCCCGTATTGGGCTCCCTGCTCAGCGGGAAGCCTGCTTCTCCCTCTCCCACTCTCCCTGCTTGTGTTCCTGCTCTCACTCTCTCTCTCTCTCTGTCAAATAAATAAATAAAATCTTAAAAAAAAAAAAAAAAGAAATGAAATTCTTGCCCTTGGGAAGCTTATGCTTTAGTGGTGCAAAATGGACAATAAACAAGAATATAAAGTATTTGGCAATTGAGGATCGGTGCTATAAAAAAAATAAACAACAACATGAGGGATAGCAGGTAGTGTGTATGTGTGTGTGTTTACAAGGGATATATATGTGTTTGCTCTGTGTTAGAAAGGGCTTAAAAATATCACATATGAGCAGAGAGTGGATGGAAGGAAGAGAGAATGAAGCCATGATAATATCTAAAGGAAGGACCATCTAGGCAGAAAGACAAAGCCCCCAAGTAGGACCGTACCTCGGTGTGATAGGTGTGTGTGATCAGTGTGGAGAACAGATAGGAGACTAGATTTGCCAGATTTGCTGGAATGCAGTTAATGGGAAGCCAGAGGAGTGGTAGAAGATAATGTCAGAGGAAGGTAGAGGGAGAGAGACAATACAGGACTACATAAGCTATGATTGAAGACTTTGGATTTATGTTAGGTGAGAGGATGGTTTTGAACACGGGAATAATGTTATCTGCCCATGTTTTAAAGTGATAATTCTGGCTGTGTATGGACAACACTGAATAGGAGTCGGAGTGGAAACGGGGAAACCAGTTAGGTTAGAAAGCTATTGCAATCAAGAGAGGATGGTGGTTTAGATCAAGGGGCAACAGTGGAGGTGGTGAGAGGTGTCAGATTTTGGATAAATTTTGAAGAATATGCTGATGGAGTGGATGTTGAGTATAAGAAAAAGTGAGGAGCTAAGATGACATCACTTGGTCTGAGCCATCTGGACTAATGGAGACCCTTTCTAAAGATACACAAAAGTTTGTAAGAGAAACAGGTTTTGGGTGGGAAATTGAGACTTCATTTTGGGGCATGTTCAATTTGAGATGCCTATTGAACATCCAAGTGGAGATATTGAGTAAGCAGTAGAATGTGAGTCTGGATTTAGCTAAGTCTGAGCAGGAGATTTGAATTTTGGAGATATCAGTATATAGGTAATATGTAAATCTGTGAAAATGGGTAAGATTACCAAGAAACTGGGGCACCTGGGTGGCTCAGTTGGTAGGGTGTCCGACTCTTGGTTTTGGCTCAGGTCATGATCTCATGAGTTGTGAGATCAAGCCCCACATCGGACTCCACGCTCAGCAGGGAGTCTGCTTGAAGATTCTCTCCTTCTGCCTCTCCCCACCTCAAATAAATGAATATATCTTAAAAAAAAAAAAAAAAAAAAAAACCTAAAGACTGAGACTGAGGGTAGGCAAAAGGAAAGAGGTCCTGGGACTGAGCTCAGGTACCTTAAATGTTTGATGCCGAGATGGAAAGGGACTGGGCAAAGAAAACTGAGAAGAAAATAATAAAAATATTTCAAAAAGGGGGAAATGATAATTGGTGATAAATACCAACTGACAAAAAAAAAAGATGAAAACTGAGAACCAACTATTAGAAGACAAATCTAAAAGCCATATTATTTAGTAAGGACATTGCTTTTGCATAGAATGAAAAATTATTTAAGGTGGCTTTGTTGGTGGCTGATAGAGATTATGGAGATGAGGATTTTGTTTCCCCATACTCAACAACCTATCCCTTGGCACTGTCCCAGAGTTATAGAAAGAAAAATGCCATTATAAAATCCCCAAAGAGGACATTCTATCCAATTTTAGAAAATATCCTTGATCTAAGAGGATTAACATGGAGGAAGTTACCAGTTCCACTCCCAAAAATATTGCAAGAGTATTATTAGAACAGTATTTTTCTTTTTTTTTTTTTAGGGTTTTTTTTTTATTATGTTATGTAAATCACCATACATTACATCATAGTTTTTGATGTGTTCCATGATTCATTGTTTGCGTGTAACACCCAGTGCTCCGTTCAGTACGTGCCCTCTTTAATACCCATCACCAGGCTAACCCATCCCCCCAACCCCCTCCCCTCTAGAACCCTCAGTTTGTTTCTCAGAGTCCATAGTCTCTTGTGGTTCGTCTCCCCCTCCGATTCCCCCCCTTCATTTTTCCCTTCCTGCTATCTTCAGTGTTTTTCTTAATACCTAGGAAATTATAGCCTCTGTATAAGAATATTTATTTCCCTCTTGGCTAGAACCTTCATCTATTATTTCTGACTTTTTTTACTTTCAAATTGAATTTATCCCCTAAATAAAAAACACTGTCCAATAAAATATAATGCAAGCCACATACGTACTTTTAAATGTTCTACTAACCACACTGGAAAAAAAAAAAACAACTAAAACACAGATGGCATATTGACTCAAGTCAAGGTATTTAATTTCTCTGGACTTTACTTCATACTTTGGTAAAATGGAAAAAGGAGTCTTAGAAGAAGTGTTACCGAAAAGAATTCAGAGCCTAGGGTCACACTTGCTCTGTTGGGAGACCTGCTCCCACAGTTTATGGCTGAGTTACTTTGAGCAAGTTACTAAAACCTTGATATCAAAGAAACATTTTTTTGGTTTGCTGACCCTTCCTATCATTTCTTTGTTCTCAATTTAATAAATTACTGCTCATACCTACATCATATGTTTTCTTTTATGTTTGATTTTATCTCATTTTTTTAATCTAAACTTTGAATTGAAAATAAAACTCATTAATTTTTAATCTTTCTTTTTTCTATTAAATGCATCTAAGTTATACATTTTCTTCTAAGTGTTACTTGCATCACATAAATGTGGGTATTCAATATGCATTTTTATTTTGTTCTAAGTATTTTAGAGCATTCATTATCTAGTTCTTTGACAGACATATTATTCACAGAGAAGTGTGTTCTTTAATTTCCAAAAAACAGATTTGGGGGAAATATTTTATTTTCCTGGAATAGGAGTAAATGGCCTGTATGATAAGATTGATTGGCATTCACTGAGACATGCTTTGTGGCTTAGCATTTGATCTGTTCTAATAATTCACATTTAGTTATTGTTAAAATTCAACTACTATCTGAAAATCTTACACTGATTCCCTCTTCTGTTTTTCATATGATGGAAACAAATACATTTTAATCCTGATCACATCCTTCCATTTTCAATGTTATAAATGCCTAGTGTTTAATTCTGTCTTACATTTTAAAATCCCCAAATTAGTGTCGTTGTTGCCATAGGCAGTGAGTTCCTATCTGGATTTAACAGTTTCTTAGTCTGTCTTAAATTCTTGCATCTCCACACCTCTTGCCAACATTGTCTACTATGAATGCACAAACATTTTTCTTCTCCAGTATTATGATATTTATTATACGTCTTTACTTTTCCAAATACATTTTAGAAACATTTTCTTATTATCTTCAAAACAGCTTGCTGAGGGTTTGATTGTGATTACATTGAAGCTATAGATTAAATGGGGAGAATTGATATCTTGATTAGGCTGAGTCTTCTAATTCATTAACCCAGAATATCTCTCCATTTATTAAATCATTGATTTCTTTCATCCATGTTTCATAGTTTTCTGCATACAGATCCTATGTATATTTTGTCAGATTTATACCAAAGTATTTCATTTTTTGTGCTATTGTAAGTTTTTTTTTAATTTCAAGCTTCAATTATTCATTGCTGTTATAGAGAAAAGCAATTGACTTGTATATGTTACCTTGTATCCAGCAACCTCACTATACTTTCGTATTGATTCCAATTTTTTTGTAGATTTTTTTTGAGTTTCTACATAGACTAATGGACAATCATGCTATATGTTCATAAGGACAGTTTTATTTTATTTATTTATTTTTACTTTCCAATTTGTATAGCTTTTAATTCTTTTTCTTGTTCTGTTACACTAGATAAGACTTCTAGTATGATGTTAATGGAATGGTGAGACAGAACATTCTTGCTTTGTTACCAATCTTAGGGGGAAGCTGTCCAATCTCTTACCAAAAGGTATAATGTTAACTGTGGGTGTTTTGTAGAAGTTGTTTATCAAGTTAGAGAAATTGTGCTCTATTCCTACTTTGGTGAGAGTTTTTGTTTTGAATAGGTGTTGGATTTTGTTAAGTGCTCTTTTCTATGACAACCAATATGATCATAGTTTTTTTTTTTTTCCTTAGCCTATAGATATGGTGGATTATATTAACTGATTGTCTAATGTTGAACTGGCCTTGAATACATGGAATAAATCACATTTGGCTGTGGTTTGTAACTCATTTTATACATTGTTGCATACAATTTGTTAAAATTGTGTTGATATTTGCATCTATGTTTATATGAGATTTTGATCTATAGTTGTTTTTTTTTTTTTTCTTGTAATGTCTTTATCTGGTTTTGGTATTGCAGTATTGCTAATCTCATAGAAACAATTGGAACATATTTTGGGCCTGATGTCATTTTTAGAAAGTTATTGATTATTGAAGAGTTGATTAATTTCTTTAATAGGCATAGGCCTATTCAGGTTGTCTGTGTCCCTTGTGTGAGCTTCCATAGTTTGTCTTCAATGAATTTGTCAATTTTATCAATGTTAGCAAATTTTCAGGCATAGACTCTTTCATATTATTTTTTTTAGTATCTTTTTAATGCCCATGTAATCAGTAGTGAGGGCACATCTTTCTGATATTGATAATTTGTATCTTCTCTCTTTCTCCCTTGTTTAATTTGGCTAGATATTTATCCATTTTATTCATCTTCAAAAAATCAGCTTTTAGTTTTGTTAATTTTCTCTTATTTTTCTGTTTTCAATTTTATTGAATACTGCTCTAATTATTTTTTCTTCTTGATTTAAGCTTAATTTCTTTAATTACCTAAGATTAAAATTTAGTTTATTGACTTTAGATCTTTTTTCTTTTCAAATATATATATTTACTACAATAAATTTCCTTCTAACACTACTTTCATTGCATCCCACAAATTTTTATAAGTTGAATTTTTATTTTCATTCAGCTCAAACTATTTTAAAACTTATCTTGAGGGGTGCCTGGCTGGCTCAGTCGGTTAAGTCTCTGACTCTTGATTTCAGCTCAGGTCATGATCTCAGGGTTGTGAGATTGAGCCCCAGGTTGGGCTCAGTACTTGGACTGCAGAGTCGTCTTGAGATTCTTCCCCTCTCCATCTTCCTTCCCCTCTGGTCCCCTACCCCCCGCTAACTCTTTCTTTCTCTCTCTCTCTCAAATAAATAAATAAAATATTTTTTTAAAGATTTTATTTATTTATGACAGGGAGAGAGAGACAGCGAGGGAGGGAACACAAGCAGGGGGAGTGGGAGAGGGAGAAGCAGGCTTCCCGCGGAGCAGGGAGCCCGACGCGGGGCTTGATCCTAGGACCCTGGGATCATGACCTGAGCTGAAGGCAGACGCTTAACTACTGAGCCACCCAGGCACCCCAAATAAAATCTTTTTTAAAAAAATTCTTTTGATACTTCTTTGAAATATGTGTCATGTAGCAGTGTCTTGTTTAATGTATTTGGGGATTTTTCACCCATCTTTTGCTATTGATTTCTAGTTTAATTTCACTGTGTTCTGAGAATATACTTCGTATGATTTCTATTATTTTGAATTTGTTAAGGGATGTTTGTAGCCTGTAATTTGGTCCATCTTTGTGAATATTCCATATGAGTTTGAGAAAAATATGTGTCCTAGTGTTGCTGGATGGAATATTCTATAAATGTCAATTAGGTCAAAATGATTGATGTTGCCATTTAAGTCAAGTATTTCTTTACTGATTTTCTGCTTGTTTGATTTTTCAGATATTGGGAAAAGGATTTGTATTCTCCCAACTCTAAGAGTGGATTATCTATTTCTCCTTCAGTTCTGTTATTTTTTGCCTTATATATTTTGATGCTCTTTGGTTAGGTGCATACATGTTTAGGATTATTGTGTTTTCCTGCAGAATTGATCCCTTTATCATTATCAAATGCTCTATTTATCCATGATAATCTTCCTCATTGTGAAGTCTACTTTGCCTGAAATTAATATAGCTACTCCAGCTTTCAATAAATGTTAACTACTTATTATTATTAGATTATAAGTGCTTTGAAGTGGTGGATAGTGTTCTTGCTCATTTTATTTTTTAAGCCCACATAGTGCCTAGGACTACTGTTGGGCACAGATATGTTCAGTAATAAAAGCTTTTTGACTGATTAAAGGGGATTAGATGTCTGTGAAGAGAGCATACTATTCATCTTATAACTAAAGAGAGAGATGAAATTACAATAAATATTTCTGAATTGCCAGAAGACGTACTCTATATTTTCCCATGTGCTGAAAATGAGTTGATATTTAAATTAGCAAATTTAAAAAGGGCTACTTCATGACCTTTTAAAATAACATAGATTTTCTGAGTGTTCCACAATTATTAAAGTAAATGGAATTAAAAGTAATGAAATTTTTTACTTTACTAATTGGGATTGGATTGAATGTTTTAACAGTGCAGGCTCTCTGAATGATGTTACACATATTTTCACTGGCTAATAGATGTAGATCTTTTGGAGTCTAGCTAAGGTTCAAAAAGTCAAACATTAACACTAAAAATCACTCACAGTAAAGGGAAAATTATCCCAACTGGCCTTTCTCAGCCTCGTTTTAAATTATTCTCAAACAAAAAGCCTCCTTGTTTAAACACTCCTAGTTCAAAGTAGAATGAAAGATTGGATAGCTTTTGGTTTTTGTTGTTGTTGTTGTTTTCCCTAGAGCATACATCAAAGTACATTCTCAGTTGTTCTTCAGATGAGTCTGTAATGAATTAAAGAGGGAATTTTAAAAAAACATACAGAATTCATTTTTAATTTAGAAAAAGCTAGATGCTAATCTAATGGTATGGAGCAGGTGAAAGAACTGTATTTTTTGAGAAAGTGAAGATGCTTCCCAAATTGAAAGGAAGAATTTTGTTTAGGACTTGATGCTCCTAACATTCCCTAGCTACATTGCCAAGGTATATGCAGTGTGGTTACGGCATACTCACACTTTGAGTACACAGCTTAAATATCTTATCTAAAAGAAAGGAAGAGAGCTGATCCAGAGAAATGAGGAGTGGCCAGAAGTGACTACGGTAATGGGGTAAAATTAAGAAATGCCTTATCATCTGTGATCTCAAGCTACAAGCACACAACAGGGTAACCACAAAGATACATGTTCCATTATCCAGGACCTTGAGTATCCCTTTTTCTTTTTTTTAAGATTTTATTTATTCATTTGACAGAGAGAGAGAGAGAGCACAAGCAGGTGGAGCGGCCAGCAAGCAGGCTCTCCACCAAGCAGGGAGCTGGACGAGGGGCCCCATCCCAGCACCCTGGGATCACAACCTGAGCTGAAGGCAGACACTTAACAGACTGAGCCACCCAGGCACCCCGGGTATCCCTTCTTGTTATGCCAATATTTCTGGTACTTTTCTCCAAAGGCCTCATTTATAGGGAAAAAGAAAAGAAAGACAGATGGAAGAGAAAGGGAGGAAGAAAAGCTTATCCAGTTGAGAAAATTTACTCCTATCATACGCTTTATGTTCAATGGAACAACTAATTAAAAAAAAAAATCCCTAACAGCAAATTCTCTAGAATCCATCATAGAAAATCTATAATTGCAACTTGAGAGGTAAGCTTGGGGTCCTTGCACAGAGAACTGGAAATGTTGTTTGTCAATCTACCTTTCCATTAGCCTGCATAATGACATTGTAAAGAGGTCCCTTTGTGCTTTTTGTTCATTATTTGGTTTCAACAAAAATAGACATACAAGTTGTAAATATAGAAGTAGCAACACCCAAAAAAGGCAAAAGAAGTAAGTTTCAGTAAAACAATGATTACACCTAGAAGGACATACAGAATTGTGTACTGCCTCTCTGAAAATAGAAGGTAAAATCATAAAAAAAAACTTAATTGTGTGCTTTGAAAATGGAGTGGGAAATGTGCTTCTGCACAGATTATGTGTTATCATTGCTACAGAATCAAAACACTTCAGACAATATTGTATCCTGGGGAGGCCTTATGACAATCAGAACATCTGGCAACTCCTTGTCTAATTAGAATTATAAAGAGAACAGTGACCATTTCAGTATATCAGATTTTATGCCTGAAACTTTGGAGAAAATGTTCAGTAAAGAGGCCAGATTTGTTTAAAAGGAAAATCTTACATACATCCATTCATATTATCATCAAGAACACAGAATCAGCTGTTCTTTACTTCAGTTGATTTTAGCATTAAATTTCTCCTAAAATAAGCATATGCCTATACTCCGGCAAACTTCAAAGAGAGAATTTTTATGAATTTAACTTATTAGGAAAAATTACCAAATACTGTACATCCCTGCTGATTGCTGTAGATATACAATTCTACTGTTGGCAAAAAGCACTAGAACTCATATATTTAATTTTTTTATAACAAAATGTGTGGATGTAGTCAATTGTTAATTATCTGTACACTTCAAATGACTCAGTATTGCTTGGATTATATATATTAATAATTTATATTTAATCTACATATCCATCATTCTATTGAGAGAGTAATTATTGTGAAATCTACTTCAATTCTTTAATCACTGTTTTAAAATACCCAGAAATTCAGAGCATTATTGCAATTGATAAGAAGAGTAAGCTGATAGAAGGTAATTTATGCTGTGGATTGCAATACCTAATATTTTATTCTCACAATTAAAGTGTACCAAAAAGTGCATGTTTTATTTCTAAAAATATGTTGATATTTAAGAAACAATCAAACTAAACTTTCTTTAGATATAATGTGATCACTATGCATATTGAAGAGAATGTTGGAGAAGAATTTAATTAATTTGTCTTTGGTAAAGAAGAAAAACTTTCCTGCAAAGAGAAGCAGTTTTTCTTTGTTTGTTTTTTATTTAGGATGTATATTTCAGCAGGTAATAGGAATTTCTGCATTTTTTGAAATCAGTTATCCTATATGTTTTGCTGATTAACTCTGATTGCTCTTTTTACATTCCCACTTGCAGACTTAAGTTCATATGTCTTAGAAGTGTAGATTTTGAAGTATCATGCTCACACTAAAATATGCAATTAAATGTAAGTAGATCATCGGGTAGGCTCTGTTATGAGAGATTTGTGACCCTTCACCCTCTTATATTTTACGTAATATAGGCAAGGCAAACACTCACTAAACAAACAAACAAAATGTGGTGTTTAATATTTATATGGCTCTGAAAACAATGAATATATTTCTGCCTTAGAAGAATATATAGATGAAATCCAAATAGCCATACTGAAGTAGAAATTTTCTATTTATAAGTAGAAATTTTCTATTTATAAGTAGAAATAGAAAAGTTAAGGTACTCACAATCCAGCTAACTTTCCATATAGTACTTTCTTCTGAGTATCTTTACTCAAGCATACTGTATGTTTTAAGTGTTTGCCATGTATTTTATCATTTATCCTCATAAAACCTCCCATTTGTACGGGTAAGGAACTCTGAGGCCTAGGAACAGTAAATCATTTGGGCAGTCACATAGTTAGTAAATAGCAAAGTCAGTATCAGACTCCAAATAGTTTGGCTTCAGAGCCCTCACTCTAATCATTACATTGTACTACTTCCAGTGTATGACCTTAAAGTAGGGCTGCCACACTTAGCAAATAAAAATACAGGATTTCCAGTTAGGGTTGTTAGAACAAAATATAAGTTTAAATATTGCATGGGAAACACTTATACTAAAATAAAATTTGTTGTTTATTTGAAATTTGAATTTAACTAGGTGTTCTGTATTTTATTTGGCAGCTCTACTCTAAAAAGACATTCAAATAAATACATATTTTCCTACTTTGTAATACTTGTGAGGTGATATTACTGTATCTAGGTAGCATTTTCACACTCAAATTACTTTTTTCTTGCATTGCATTTATTAGATGCTAATAATCATTACTTAGAAGACTATAATATTTTTATTCCCAATTGTTTGCAGGTTTATTTCTACTTTGTTAAGTGGGAAGATAGGGTTAAGAACTAGGTTTCTCCCTCCTCCCTATAGCCTGAAACTTTTTAATCTTGGCCACACCTCCTTGTAAACAGTGACAGAATTCACTAGCTGCAAGATAAAAAGGTCTTGCAGAGTCAATGTAAGGATTTCTTATCTGAGAAATCATTTTAGCAATCTTACCTTGTTTGTCTGGATTACTTATTGTAATCAAACTGCCCCTTTTTCTTTTATTACACACAGACCCACTGGAGAATAAAAGTTAATAGTCCATCTCATTAAGTAATTTCTAAGGTGTATAATATGAGATCCCCGAATTAATAGGCTTCCCTGGGCTATCCTGTATGTCATGCAGTTAGCTTTTCTCTCTCCAAATCCAAAATGCATCACAGTGTTGGGAAAGGATTTAAGAAGTTATGCCTGACTGATTTCTGGCCTTCCGGACATTGATGTGGTGTTAGCCGAGACTTCTGTCTTGTAAACCTCCATTTTCTTTGAGCTTGGTTGACAATTCAGCCCTTTGTGATAGATCAGATAGAGAGTCACAATATTTTTTAAGTTAGGAAGGAGTAGTTTAATTTTATCTCTCTCCTCAGATTGCCAAATTTATGAAACTATTTCTTTTTTTTTTTTTTAAGATTTTATTTATTTATTTGAGAGAGAGAATGAGATAGAGAGCATGAGAGGGGGGAGGGTCAGAGAGAGAGGCAGACTCCCCGCTGAGCAGGGAGCCCGACGCGGGACTCGATCCCGGGACTCCAGAATCATGACCTGAGCCGAAGGCAGTCGCTTAACCAACTGAGCCACCCAGGCGCCCGAAACTATTTCTTTAATCTCTTTTTCCTTTGTCTATGTAAGAAAATTTCATAGCATACAAGTAAGGAAAGAAATGTAATTTCCATAATTGCTAAGCTATATTTGGTCTACTCTGGTCAACAGTCATATACAGACTTATTTTGTAGGTTTATCTGTGAAATGATAGAGTCAGAGTATGTGGACTCAAGTTACTTCAATTTGAAATATCATGAATGACTGTGATTGTGAAATGCTGTGATCATCATGAACAAAAGGTACTTATTAAGTGAAATCAGGCATAAGCAAGTTGCTGAAATCTCAACAAATATATGTAAAATGGGATGGGATAATTATACCTCAGGGTGTAGTAGTAAGAACTCAGTGAGATAATATGAGTAAATTGCTTAGCAAAGTATCTGTCACATTGGAAAAATTCATTAAGTGTTATATATAGCCTTCATATTTGTGTAGGCCAGTCTACTTACCAGAACTTAATAATCTACTTGATTATGAAGCTATTTTAAAAACATACAATACCAGATAGCATAAAATAACATCAAATGAAGAATTTGGAAGAGAAGATCATGACCAGGGGCGATGCCTGGGTGGCTCAGTCGGTTAGGCGGCTGCCTTCGGCTCAGGTCATGATCCCAGAGTCCTGGGATCGAGCCCAGCATCGAGCTCCCTGCTCAGCGGGGAGCCTGCTTCTCCCTCTCCCTCTGCCTGCCGCTCTGCCTACTTGTGCTCTCTATCTCTGTTAAATAAATAAAAATCTTTTTTAAAAAAAGAAGAAGAAGAAGATCATGACCAAATATTTCTCAGGGAATTGGTGGAATGTGGGCTGTTCTTCCAACAGTGTGTTGGACAGATGCTGAAAGATGGTCAAGGAATTCCACTGACATCTGGGGAAACTACCTTCTTTATTATTCTCTGTAGATGGAACTTGGGATCTCTTAGTTCTGCATACTTTCTGTAGGGGCTTGGGCAAGTCATTTCAGTTCCCTAGACCCTAGTTTCTTCATTCATAAAATAAGGGTGAAGGATGAGACTCTCTCTAAAAACTATTCACTGATTCCACAAAATCCCAGCTGAATTAGAATGTCATGACCTAGAGAAAATGATCTCCAGGTAAGTAAACTCAAGAGAACATTCATAGGAGAGTTATTTTAGAAGCTCAAGGCTGCTTATGGCAACAGTCAGGTTGAATCACAGCAGAAAACTAATATCCTACATGTGTAGTAATACATACTCAATACCTGGGGGTGATCCCTATCATCACAGCTGAAAAGATGTCTTCAACTACTCTGAAAGGGATGGTTTCTGGTATTCTGGTGAATTGAAAAAAGGCACAATGCTGAATTTGTAGATAAAATAATCTGATTTCCTAGAGGAATAGCTAAGTAAAAATGGAAAAAAAAAAAAAGAAAAACCTGTAGGCTAACAAAATGTATAGACAGACTGAGATATTTATACTGATTATACCGTCACTTAAAATAGCCCATCTTCTTTCCTACATTCTGTTATTATTCTTCCTCTTACTCCACCTAAGACTAGCAAAGAGAACATAATTAAATGCCTCTAAGAGATGTGCTCCAACAATCTTCATAAAGTCATTAAATCTTTCTGATATTTTAAGAACATTTTTTTATTTCTTTGGACTTAATTTTTCAGTGTTAATCCTTTGTCTTATGCCCTGTGAGCATAGTCCCATGAAGTTTCACTGTATTCAATTAATTTTATATTATATCACCTATTACTAATCTGTTATTTATACATACTGCATATAGTTTAATAACATTAAATAATTATATTTACATTAATAAAAAGTACTGATTTATATAAATATATTTGGTAAATAAATTAATACAAAATATATATACAAAATAGTATTTTATATTATTTAATATATAATTCCAAAGAGACCTAAACAATTGCTATAGAAAAGTAGTGGCTTAACTTTTTTTTTTACCACTATTCTATTTTCTTAATTATTCTAATCATAAAAGGTATCCCAATCTATGTGATTCTTCTCCTTGATTTACAGAAACAAACTGTTGTCCTCTAAGCAAAGGATAAGCTGAAGATTTGAGAGAATATATGAAATTCTATTGCAAAAACAGAATGTTAAAAAAAAGTGATAACAATTGTTTGTTATTGAGAAAGTAAACTCATCATAACTTCTAAGGAAACTGGTTTTATTTCCGCTTCCAAACCTGTAACTGTCGCTTGTACATCTTCTTTGTATATCTTGAGCTCCTTGCCACCAAAAGTGGTCAAGAAGATACTAGCAATCAGTCCAGACATCCTCACATGTTGTCACACCAATGTCTATCATTATATCATCTATAGGAAAGCGTTCAGCCGTATATTCATCCTCTTGTACACAATGCTCCCATTTCTGAAAAAAACTATGTCAAAGTAAATAATATTAACTTTGGAAGAAGCTATTTATATAATATTTTCATTGCATAACAAAAGAGGAGGAAACATAATTAGTTCAGCAAAACACTCAGTTATCAGATAGTGGATTGATAAGTAAAACACAACCATTAAAATCATGGTCATGAGATGTATAGTAATACAAAATATGAAAAGTATATGTTAAGTTTTTAAAAACATAAAATTATATATGCTAAATGATTAAAATTGCTTAAAATTCTTATAAAAAATACGAGAAAAAAATCTTCAAAATTCACATCTTAATGTTAAGATAATGGGGTTTATATTTAAATATTTTTTTTCCTGGGTGCCTGGGTGGCTCATTTGGTTGGGCGACTGCCTTCGGCTCAGGTCATGATCCTGGAGTCCCTGGATCGGGTCCCGCATCGGGCTCCCTGCTTGGTGGGGAGCCTGCTTCTGCCTCTGACCCTCCCCCCTCTCATGTGCTCTCTCTCTCTCATTCTCTCTGTCTCAAATAAATAAATAAATAAAATCTTTAAAAAAATAAATAAATAAATAAATAAATAAATATTTTTTTTCCTATTTGCCAAAATAGGAATAGGTAATATATTGTCTAATTATAGTGCAGAAACAAAGTTAATTAAAAAGAGAGGCTAGATGCCCCATTCTAGTTGTATTAGAAAAAAATTAGGACAGCTGGACCAAATGACTTACAAATCGGTTATGCATTTTTCTAATTTTATAATTTAATATTTTAGGGGTTTATGGATGTTTTGTTAAATAGAGATAATCTACTAACTCCCTTGAACAGTTTGAACTAATGCAAAATAAAATTTTAAGCATGTAGGAGACTATGAAATTGCATAACCAATGATTTTCAAACTTTTACTAGAAATGGACTTTTTCTCTTAAATAAAACATATGGAATTCCAGTAGTTATAAAAAAAAAAAAAAAATCCAGACTTTGGAGACTAAGCCACCTCTCCCCCCACTTCTCCACAGACTCATAACTTCTGAGTTATGGAATACGTACTGACCTCTGTGGAATAACAGTGCAAAAAACAAACAAACAAACTGACCTAGAAAATCACCAAAGAGAAGCAGGGTGAGGGGATGGGCAAAATGGGTGAAGGGAAATGGGAGATGCAGGCTTCCAGTTACGGAATGAACCAAGCATGGGAATAAAAGGTACAGCATAAGGATTACAGTCAATGGTATTGTAGTAGCATGGTATGGTGACAGATGGTAACCACAATTGTGGTAAGCTTGGGATAATATATAGAGTTTTTGAATCACTATGTCGTACTATGTTGTATGTAGGTCTATGAAGCTATTGTAACTTCATATGTCAACTATACTCAAGTAAAAAATAAATTTAAAAAAGATAATAGAGAAAGTGACACTTATTAACCAAAAAATACTGAAACCCTGATAATTTAAATGTTAGGGACAGAGTCAGGACCAGAAACTAAGTTTCTGAAGTTCTGACCCATTGTTCTTTCATCTATATGTCTATTTCTTCATAAGCCAGTGTGCAAAAAAAAAAAAAAAAAAAAAAATGGGGGAATGAATGAAATATAGAGTGTCTTGCATCAAGCCAGGCTTTTGAGGGGTTATTTTAAGTTGTTTGCCTGAGAACAGTAAAGCAATTTTGACTCAAATATGGAGATCTGTTTGGAGTTGGTCACTTCATGTGCCAGGTTCTTCTTTTGATCCATTTACCTCCAGGCATGTGCCATTTCTAACTCTCCTAGTTAGCATTGTTAGTACTTAGAACCTCCTAATGGTCAGATAATTAAAAAAAAAAAAATTCTGAAAGAAGAAAATGGTGCCAAATATTGTTTTTCTCTCAGATATCATTTGTTTTTATAAATATCTTTTGAGGGCATTTATTTTAGCACATGACAGAAGGCTAAGGCACTTCCAGGCAGTATGGCAGAGTAGAAGGATCCTATACTCACTTCATCCCACTGATACAACTAGAAACACTCACATCAGTGTAAATAACCCAGAAAATGACCTGAAAACTGTTAGAACAAACTCTACAATTAAATGTAGAGAAGAGGCCACGTCCTAGGGAAGAGGATAGGAAGGATGGAGATTTAGTGGGGAGCTAAACCCCGTGGGTCTGGCCGCCTGAGGGAGGGAGCTGAGGCCATGGAGATTATCACACTGCCGCACTGCGAAGCCTGCATGGGGTAGACAAATCCCCATAGCATTTCCCTTTGAAAATCGGAGGGGTTGAATTTCATGAGTTTTTACAACCAGGAGGACTTAAAGCCTGAAACTTTAAAAAAATCAGTGGGCTTGGCTCTGAGAGAGTAGGAGGGCCATAGAAAGCAGAGTCCCTCCCTTAAAGAGACAGTACTACAAACAGCCTGCAGAGATACAGCATCGAAGCAGCAGTTTTGGGAAAAATGCCTGGAGCATATGGGACAGAGAGTTATTTACTAATCTCAGAGTTCCCTGAGGGACATCTCCTAGAACAAAGGAGCTGGCAAGCTCCATTTCTATTCTCTGCTCCCTCCCTTCCCCCCACATAAACACATGCCACCTGTGGGAACCAGCGTGGCACCAGCTTGACCACCTAACTTGCTTATACCGCATCCCATCCCGCCCAGCCAATCCCCAAGCTGCAGTCACCTCCCCCAGAAGACCGGTGCAAACCTTGCCAACACTTAGTCTCCTGACTGGGTGCTTTATGAGGCCTCAGTCCAGCGGCAGCAGGTTACTTTCCATGGAGGACACCTGTGCTTTGTGGAGTGGCATGGCCAGCCTCAGTCTTGGTGGCAGCTGTGCATCCCCTATGGAAGAGGACCAGTGCACAGGACTTGCAGGCACAGAGGCCCTCACCATGCACACTTTGCAAAGTGTATCGGGATGCCTGGTCTGAGCAGCAGCTTTGAATTCTCTGCAGAAAAGGACCAGCACCACCCTGTTAAAAGTGCATGCCACACCCACTACTTTCAAGAGCAAGAGACATAGCTTAGTTTCCTAATGCACAGAAACATACACCGAGGATTAGACAAAATGAGGAGACAGAGAAATATGTCCCAAATGAAAGAACAGGACAAATAACAGCAAGGGACCTTGCTGTGAAACAAAGATAAGTAATATGCCTGATAGGGCATTTAAATTAAGTTAAATTAATGATTATAAAGATATTGGACTTGTGAAAAGAGTGGAGGACATCAGTAAGACCCTTTACACAGAGATACAAAAGAACTAGTCAGAGATGAAGAGCAAAATAATTGAAATTAAAAATGCACTAGATGAAAATAATAGCAGGCTAGAAAAAGCAGAAGAACGAATCAGAGACAGGGAAGACATAGTAATGGAAAGTAATCAAGCTGAGCAGGTGAGAGAAAAAAATAATCAAAATGAGAATAGACTTAGAGAACTCAGTGAATCCATTAAGCACAATAACATTCACATTATAGGGATCCCTGAAGAAGAAGAGAGAGAAAAGGGAGTAGAAAATTTATTTGAAGAAAAAATAGCTGAAAACGTCCTAAATTTGGGGAAGAATACAGAAATTCAGACAAAGGAGACACAGAGATCCGCCAAAAAATCAACCCAATGAGGTCCACAACCAAGACACATAGTAATTAAAATGGACACAAGCAGTGATAAAGAAAGAATTTTAAAAGCAGCAAGAGAAAACAGTTACATACAAGGGAAACCTCATAAGGTTATCAATGTATTTTTCAATAGACACTTTGCAGGCCAGAAGGGAATGGCAAGACATATTCAAAATGCTTAAGGGAAAGAATCTGCAGCCAAGAATGCTCTATCCAGCAAGGCTATCCTTCAGAATAGAAGGAGAGATAAAGAGTTTCCCAGACAAACAAAAGTTAAAGGAGTTCATGACCACTAAACCAGCCCTATAAGAAGAGTTAGAGGGTACTCTTTGACTGAAAAAAACATAAGTAAAGTAAGAAAAGTAGAACGCACAAAAGCAGTAAAAATAAGTATATCTGTAAAAATCAGTCAGAGGACTCACAAAATAAAGGGAAGTTAAGTATGACACCATCCACCTAAAATGTGGGGGAGGAGAGGAGTAAAGAATGGATGTAAACTTAGATGACCATCAACTTAATATAGACTGCTATATGCAGATGATGTTATATACAAACTTAATGGTAACCACATATGAAAAACCAGTAATAGATATGCAAAAAATAAAGAGAAAGGAATTCAAGTAGATCACTAAAAAAAGCCAACTTATGGTGAGAGAAGGGAGCAAGGGAAGAAAGGAACAGAAAAGACCCACAAAAACAAACACAAACCAAATAACAAAATGGCAATGAATACATACATATCAATAATTACTTTGAATGTAAGGGACTAAATGTTCCAATCAAAAGGCAGAGGGTGGCATTTGGATTAAAACAAAAAATTAAAAACAAAAACAAGACCCATCTATATGCTGCCTGTAAGAGTCTCACTTCAGACCTAAAGACACATGCAGATTGAAAGTGAGGGATTGAAGAAGCATTTATCATGCAAATGACTGTGGAAAGAGAGCCTGGGTACCAATACTTATATCAGGCAAAATTGACTTTAAAACAAAGGCTGTAACAAGAGACAAGAAAGACACTATATAATCATTAAGGGAACAACCCAACAAGAAGACATAACAGTTGTAAATATTTATGTACCCAACATGGGAGCACCCAAATACATAAAGTAGTTAATAACAAATAAAAGGAAACTAATCAATAGCAATACAATAATAGTAGGGGACTTTAACACCTCACTTACATCAATGGACAGATCATCTAAACAGAAAATCAACAAGAACAGTGGCTTTGAATGACACACTGGACCTAATAGATACATTCAGAACATTCCATCCTAAGACAGCAAAGTACACATTCTTTTTAAGTGCACATGGGACATTCTGCAGAATAGATCACGTATTAGGTCACAAAACAAGTTTCAAAAAGATCGAAGTTATACCATCCATCTTTTCTGACCACAGTACAATAAAACTAGAAATCAACCACAAGAAAAAAATCTGGAAAGAGCACAAATACATGGAGTTTAAACAACATGCTATTAAACAGTGAATGAATCAACCAGAAAATCAAAGAGGAAATAAAAAAATACATGGAGACAAATGAAAACACAACAGTCTGAATCTTTGGGATGCAGCAAAAGTGTTTCTAAGAGGGAAGTTTATAGCAACACAGGCTTACCTCAAGAAGCAAGAAAAATCTCAAATAAAAAACCTAACCTTACACCTAAAGGGGCTAGAAAAAGCACAACAAACAAAACCTAAGTCCAAGAAATGATAAAGATTAAAGCAGAAACAAATGATATAGTAACTGAAAAAAACCAATAGAACAGATCAATGAAAACAGGAGCTGGTTCTTTGAAAAAGGTCAACAAAATTGATAATCTTTAGCCACACTAATAAAAAAAAAAAAGGAGAGAGAGAGAGGACTCAAATAAACAAAATCAAAGATGAAAGAGGAGAAATAACAACCAACACCACAGAAATACAAAGGATTGTAAGAGAATATTATGAAAAATTATATGCCAACAAACAAGACAACCTAGAAGAAATGGACAAATTCCTAGACACATACAACCTACCAAACTAAAACAGGAAGAAACAGAAAATTTGAACAGAACAATTACCAGAAAGGAAATTGAATCAGTAATCAAAGAACTCCCAAGAAACAACAGTCCAGAACTCAATGGCTTCATAGGTGAATTTAACTAAAGATTTAAAGAAGAGTTAATACCTATTCTTCTCAAACTTTTCCAAAAAAACGGAGGAGGAAGGAAAACTCCCAAATTCATTCTAGGAGGCCAGCATTACCCTGATTCCAAAACCAGATAAAGACACAACAAAAAAAGAGAACTACAAGCTAATATCTCTGATGAACATAGATGCAAATTCCTCAACAAATTATTAGCAAACCAAATCGAACAATACGTTAAAAAGATCATTCACCACAATCAAGTGGAATTTATTCCTGGGGTGCAAGAGTTTACAAATTTTTTTTTTACAGTATTTACAAATGAATCAACATGATATATCACATCAATAAGAGAAGAGATTAAAACCATGGATCATTTCAATAAATGCAGAAAAATCATTTGACAAAGTACAAAATCCATTCGTGACAAAAACCCTCAACAAAGTAGGTTTAGAGGAAACATACCTCAACATAATAAAGGCCTATATGAAACCCACAGCAAACATCATACTCAATGGTGAAAAACTGAGAGCTTTTCCCCTATGGTCAGGAACAAGACGAGGATGTCCACTCTCACTGCTTCTATTCAACACAATACTGGAAGTCCTAGCCACACCAATCAGACAACAAAAAGAAGTAAAAGGCATCCAGATTGGTAAGAAAGAAGTAAAACTTCCACTATTTGCAGATGACATACTATACATGGACACCTAAAGACTCACTACTAGAACTGATAAATGAATTCAGAAAGGTCACAGGATACCAAATCAATGTACAAAAATCTGTCAGGAAGGTTCATAAATGAAATATTTTCAAATGAAGTGCTTTCTGTATATTAAGTTTTTGGAGGAAAATTAAATCAAGGGCCTGCAAACTTTTTCTTTTTTTTTTTTTTCTGCAAACGTTTAGGCTTGCAGGCCATTGGTCTCTGTCACAACCATTTAATTCTGATGGTGCAAAAAGAAAGGAGCCATAATGTAAACAAATAAGTATAACTGTGTTCCAATAAAACTTTATTAAAAAGAAATAGGTGGACAACTGATAGTTCATGGTTTACTGACCCCTGAGTTAGATGATAGTAAATAAACTTCCTAAGTTTGAGTGAGCAGGTGAAGACACATTCCATGCAGAAATATATTTAAAGCTTATAAGCAATCAATACTAAAGGAATTAGTTTTCTAAGGACTAAAGACTTAAAAACATTTTCTATCCCTCCATATGGATCTTACACAAGCCTATTATTTTTCCCTCTTTTCATTAAATTTATAGTGTTTGAGGATCACAAGATATTTAACTTAAAAGAGTTTAATCATGACCAAAAAAGAAAGTTTAATTTGATAATTAGAACAAAGATCTTGTATCTATGTTCCTTACTTAAATTTTTTTTCTCCATGAGGTGCCAATTTTCAAGCTATATACATTTGCCAGTTAGTTAAATGAGTTGAATAATGACTACTGTTTCCCTGATCAGGTTTTATTAATCAGTGCTGGTATATTATCCAGGAACTATTACATAAAAGAAACTAGTACCTTCATAGATTTTTTACTTTCTTTTTTTTTTCTTTAATTTTTATCAATTTTAGTTGAGTTTCTTTAAAATGGAAAATGAATTACATTTTCTGGAGCATTACAATATAACATGTATTTTATGAAAAAAGAGGGGAAAAAATAGACCTTGAATAGCTGGCCTAGTTTAAATTATTCATGAGTGAGCAGGTGGTAGAGATGGTAATGAGGTCTCTCTATGATTATCTGCTCCTTTCAACTATATCTAAGTAAAACAAAACAAAAGTCATATGACATAGCTTAAGGAAAAAAATATCAGACTGTTCCCATTTGAGGCAAGGTTTTAACTAAACATGCCAAAAATGACTTAGATCTAGACCTCTAAAAATCAAGTTTGCTGCTAGTAGTTTATATTTTAAATTTGATTGCTTCATAATAACCCTCCATAATTGATTAAAAATTCATGTTGCTAGTGAAGAGTTTTGATTACTTCAGAGGTTTCTTTCCAGATAGAAAACTGGGAGTGGGATGAGAAAGTTTTGTTTTGTTTTTAATAAAAGTATTTAGAATCAAAATTGGGCCTACCAATTGAGAGAAAGCTTAGCTCCAAACATCAAACTAACAGGTATTGGTGTTAAAGGTTCAGAGTCACTTTTTCTTGTTGCATTTGCAGACTGAAAAAATTCAGCTGACGTATGGTATGGGAGTCAGTTACAATGAGGATCAGTTAGAATGGCAAACTGTTAGTGTGTAGGTCCAAGTAAACTGCTTAGGTATGCAAATTAAAATTTTTCTTTCTGTCGCTGGATAGCCCAGATATCAGATATCACTGGTTACCTGTCAACTGTGTAGTTACATTGACTGGTTTAAGGCACATAATCCAATCAAAGCCAATGACCATAAGAAAATGTTTCCCTGGGACAGAATAATAAAATAAAATAAAATAAAAATTAAAAAAAGGTTGTTCCTCTCTTCTACCAGAAGGGATCATTTTCTTTCCTTGGATGGTGTGGTGTAAGAATATGAGGTGTTCAGACCAGCAATTGGAAAGCCCAGAAGGGCTGCATGTGGCAGGGATAAGGGGCTATCATTTGGAGCCTGAGGATGATATCTTAGAGAGAGTGAGAGAAACCAGGTCATTGGTGGTATCATTTGAGCGTCCCAACCAAATTTGCCTAAAGCTAAGCCCTACCTTTCATTTGCAGCATAAAGATCCTTAATAAGTACACAAAAATAAGTGTACACAAAAATAAGCACAAAAGTATTTGGGGAGGAAGGTTTTAATTAAATTAAACAAGCCCCATGAGTTAAGGCCTGAAATAAATACTGAGGAGCTGCAACACTTAGGATAAAGAAACGGAATCAGAACTGGCATTTTGTCCTAGTGTCCTGTCCTGGAGTTGCTTTTACTTTTCAGAGCTTTGCAAAAGCTGTAGATCTCATTGAATCATTCTGGTTCTTCACTCCCCAAAGCAAAATCAATGTTTTAGTTTAAAATACAGGCTAATAAGGATTATATATCCCTACATTTCTTAGATTCCTTATCCAATCAAAGCAAAGTGAAAAACCAAGTTTGGAGTCAGGTAGCCCTGGGTTTGAGTTCAGCTCCAACACACTAACTCTGAAACCTTGTGCAAGTTACCTTACCTCTGTTAGGCTTACCCTCTCATATGTAAATGTCGATAATAATATTTTCCATGCATGAATTTTGATGGGATTAAATGATGGCAACATTTAGATAAATACTTAGCACAGGACCTAGCAAAACTCAAGCCTCATTGCTGATATTAACATCGTTTGATTTCTGTCTTACATTTTCCTTGATATGATTCCTGTAAATTATATGTCCCAGGACCACTAGAGAAAGAACCTAGCAGCATTCACTGTTTACCAAGTGGAAAAATGTTCATGATTATTGTAATCTAGCAGCAGATTGGAGAAAGGCAAATACAGTTCCTCTGACTTTTCAATTCCCATCTTTTGCCCACACGGATGTAAAATGGTGTCATTGTTTCTCATGAACAATTAGCTATTCCAAATTATATCCTGTATATTTAATGAATAGAGATAGTAAACAAAAAACACATGACTTCTTTACAAATAGGTTTCAAGGCAAGTTAGTAAATACTGTGTGTGCTGTCACTACTCCCCCACCTTCCCTGAGTTAAACTTTTCTAATACATAGTTTCAGTCTCCTTTGAATGAGCACCTGCCTTCTGAGTTACTCACAGCAGGGTGGTGATGCCTGTTTACCACTATTGTTCTTAGGTATTTCACTATGTTCATCACATCCATTTTATGTGACACCATACACATTTTCTCTACAGACGATGTTACATACTGGAATTATCCACTCCAGGTTAAAATAATTAATTACATATATATTTATGTCATATAGGTACTCAAATTACATAGCAATTCACCCTAACTACACCCTAACTTGGAATGGCTCATATTTATATTTCCCGATGCCCATTATGTATAATTAACTCAAAAATCAATTTCATACAGCATACTAGAACAATTCAGAAAGAGCTGTAACAATTTCTAGGGCCAACAATCCAGGCCCAAAGAGTCAAAGTGAGTTCAGAGATTAAGAAGTCATCAATCACCCAGAGACGTAATATCAGGTATTGCTAACGTGGTAATGACACATACATCAGTGATTCCCTAAGTAAATATTTATGCCTCAGACACTTGCTGTCGCAAATGGGATGTTATGATATGTTGCTTCAGTGATGTATGCCATGTATTAATGTTACTAATCCCTAAACACTCATTGACAGGTAGTGTCTAATTCGCTTTACCTCAGATGATAATGGCCCATTGAAGCTATTATCGTTTTAAAGGGAGGAACATTTTCAGTGATGTATTTTACATTTCTGTGGGGATTTTTTTTTTTAAAGATTTTTTATTTTATTTATTTGACAGAGAGAGACACAGCGAGAGAGGGAACACAAGCAGGGGGAGTGGGAGAGGGAGAAGCAGGCTCCCCGCAGAGCAGGGAGCCCGACGCGGGACTCGATCCCAGGACCCCGGGATCATGACCTGAGCCGAAGGCAGTCGCTTAACCAACTGAGCCACCCAGGCGCCCTCTGTGGGGATTTTTTGAATTTATTATCATACTTTTTTTATTTGCTCTGTCTTTTAAAGAAAAAATGATTTTGTAAGTTTAGCAGCACAGGGCAATCCCTAATGTCTGAAGAATACCATTTTAAAGTATCATGATCCAGAAGCCCCTATTCTATCACCAAGTGGTGCACTGGAGTTGACTCATTCTTCATGACCAATGGGGTGAAGTTGGCTTTCCTGAGAGGTCTCTTATCTTTCAATGTATTTTATACAGCCAGAATTATGGATGTACAGAGGATATGAAAGCAATTCTATCAATTCCAAAGATTGTTAGAAGATTCAAAAGAGGATTCAAGGAAGTTCTGCCTAGACACATTGGAAAGGTCTTAGAAAAAGTCTTAGACTGAGTTGCAGAGCCAGTGTAGGTTTACTGATTAGCATGAAGCTCTGATATACTCCACTGTCTATTAGAGGCATTTGACATGTGACAAAGGATTCTCCTGGACAAAATGGAAGTAAGCATCAACACTAAATAGTAGCAGGCAGACATCTTTGTAAATAGTATCTCCAGAGTTCTTTTCAGTTTTTGTTTAATATGATCATTAACTGTACATCAAGCATAAATTTAGACATCATTAGATTATATCGCATACTTTGGGTTGGAGTTCCAAGCAAACCACTTGCTGAGAGACCAGTTCTGATACACCAGGGCCTGCAAATGGTCTCATGCCATTCATTGACCAACAAATGGAGAAGCACTTCATCTCTTCTCTCCTTTGACTCACATGAGCAGTACATTCCCATGGGCAGATGCAGTGTTAAAGACAGCTAGCTGTCTGGCCAGCTAGCTGTAATTATCCCATGCATTTAATTTTCTACTTAAGGAAACGACCATAATATTGTTGAAATCTGGTATAATACCTAAAAGCGAATTAGTCACAATTTCCGTTGCCTTATGATTTATAAGAAAATACTCTTGGCATACTTTACAGTTGTACACCAAGACGGTATGGGTCACTGAGCTTGAGAACCATGGCATGAACTATGGCACACATCTGTAGTCTTGGAAAGAGGCTGCAATGTCGGTGTGGTACAAAGTTCCTCGCAAACAAAAGGCCTATATTTCTAACTCAATTTAGAAAACCAGTCCCACCATCAAGTACTCCACCATGACTGAGACAGTGGTGCCTTGCTACTCCACTTTTTTTCTGGCATAGCTAGACCAACAGAATGGCTGATAACAAGACCCTCAAACAGCTGCTGAATGAGGTGCTTCAAGTAGGAAGGGCAAAGGAAATGCACAGCAAAGCAGGGCTTCAAAGAAAAGAACATTACTGTGAACTGCTGCAGAAACAGCAGAGGCCCATATCCCCCTGCCAGGTAAGCATGGCAACAGATTTAATTGGGTGGTTTAGTTGGAGAAAAGGTACTAAAAAGAACATGGGTCTTAGAAGCCTTGCCTTAATCAATGACACGTAAGGAAAACTACAGCTAAAATACTAATTTTTGCATGTAGTGTGGGTAAGACTTTTGGTAACAGCATAACTTCTGAGTCACACACAGAGATATAGGGGGAACATGATCAGTAGAGCGATATTTGAAAACAAACGGCAAGGCATATATGTGTCGAGGTACTGACACAGTTGTTTGGAATGCCAACGCTGGAGCCAGGCTGAGTGTGTTTGAATCCTGACTTTGACGTTTACGGGCTGTGTGATCTTAAGTAAGTTACTTAACCTCTCTATGCTTTAGTCTTCTCTTCTACAAAAAAGAGATAATAATTGAAGTTACCTTATATGTTCCTTATGAGGACCAAGTGAGTTTAGGAAAAGCATTTCAAGTAGTTCTCGGCCTATTACTGTTTCAGAGAGTTCAGCTCTTACTATTTTAAGGGAATAAAGATATTACAGATGTCATTTTATGTTTGTATTTAAATTTAGCCAAATTTGTCATGTTGAGTTATTATGATTTTTATATTAGAAATAATCGGTAGTTGAGGCAAAATACATCACAGATTAAGAAGCTCAGTTCAAATCTAAAATGTGTTAGAAAATATTTGTGGAATGAAATAGGCTCCTTTTTTTTTTTAAATTAAGGGTCCCTAAGTCCTTCACTTTAGTAATAGTCAGCAAAATGGGTTCATTTTGACCATCGGTAAGGGAAGCAAAAAATACCTAGGTGGCAGAACACTGCAACTCATTTATTGGTTTTACCCCTGTGTCTTTGACGTTGACAGCATTTTGTTGTTTGCTTCATTCTTGAAGGAGCATCATCAAATCACTTGTTAGCTAGGGCCTGAGTGTATTAAATAGCAGTCTTTGGACTGAAGAAATGGGCACTTTCTTAGTGAACTTAGAAAATAGAAGAAAAGATAATATAAAAAGTATTTTTGAGATTTTTTTCCCAATAGCTTTATTCTCTAGACTAGATTTGCCTTTCTAATCCTGTTACTTTCCCCCAAATTGACATCTTACAATCAGTAGTATGAGATACACAGATATGCCAAAGCCTTTTAAGGAATCAAGGAGCACTGGTAGGAAACACTTTGCGGAGGGAGAATTAGGGAAAGGGGGATTTCTTATAAAAACCACATTTGCTGCAATATAATGCAAATATGGTAAAATACAATTAAATAAATGTATTGCTTTAACATACATATCTATGGGAAGAGACTTGGAGAAAAGTTAATTATCTCATGGTTGCAGATGTTGCAGAGTGTATGTTACTTTCTCCAGGAATTCTTCCTTGAGCTTGAGGACAAGATTAATACCTCTGTTGCCCCTCCCCCTAGCATGGCCTTTGCCACACAGATTTTTATCTTCCTCGTCAACTGTCCAACTCCACCACTAGGACTATACGTTTCTTACTGTAGTAGCCATGTATTTTTTACTTTTATTATTATTATTTTTTATCCATAGAATTTAGCAGAATATCCTGCACATAGTAGGCAGTCAATAAACATTGAAAAAAATAAAGGAGGACTCTCTGGGACAGAGAAAGTAGTTCCCAAACATTCTAAAGTGAACATGTATTGTCTTTATAATGTAAATGAATTCAGTGAATGTAATTCAGCTAAAAATATTTTCAAGTGTGGGACCTCAAAAAATAACTACTGAACCAAGAAAAAAGAAAAAAAAAGGAAAACCTAATTTGGTCTAAGTATCAAGATATATAACACCCACATAGTTGGGACACTTTGAAGGATGAATTATAGATGTTTTTCATAATAGAAGGAAGTTTTATTTTTTTTTTCCTAAAGACAATTCACCTTCATCCATCACTTATTCTTTTTTGTAATATGTGGTATTCTTTAATATGTAAAGAACTTACAAACATAAGCTCTGAATTTGTTTGAGTGCAGGCTATGACTTATTACATATATGTATACCCCATTATAAGATTTTCTTTTCACTACAAGATAAAATTGGAATGAAGCAAGAATAATCTTGGACTACTTCTATATTGTTAAAATATAAATAAATTTCATTATAAAATGTTCTTCCTTATTAAGTGGTTTCTATCTACAGAGTTGCATGATAGTGAGACCAAAAAAGGGCTCAGTGCATTTTTTTTCTTTCAAACATAAACTATTGTACATTTGCCCTAACAGGATTTCTTGTTGGTGATTCATTTTTTTCATTACAATATTCTTTTTATTATTAAATGAAACATATCACCACCACTACCTTGGCCATATATAGTGGACTGTCCTGTGTAAAGTTCTTAACAGGCAATCTATAATAACCAGCTCTCTTTTTTATATTGATTCAAGTTATATTTAGTGCTGAAGTATAAGTGAAATTTATAAAAATAAAATCAATTTATGCTTTGAAAGTTACTTTTTAATAATTGAGGTAAATAATATGCCATATTATATTTGGATATATTCAGATGTACAACATAGTGATTTGACATTTGTATGTATTGTGAAATGATCACCACAATAAATGTAGTTATCATCTGTCACCAAAATTAATTCAATATTATTGACTATATTCACCATGCTGTACATTAGATCCCCATGACTTATTTGTTTTATAAATACAAGTTTGTACTTCTTGATCCCATCCATTTTGCCTCCTCCTCAACTCTCTTCCCCTTTGACAACCACCAATCTGTTTTCTGTATCTATGAGTCTGGGTTTTGTTTTGTTTGTTTTATTTTGTTTTTTAGATTCTATATATATGTGAAATTGTGGCATTTGTCCTTCTTTGTCTGTCTTATTTAATTTATAATCATGATACCCTCAAAGTCCACCCATGTTTTTGCTAAAGGCAGTATTTCCTTCTTTTTATTTTTTTAATTTTTATTGTTATGTTAATCACCATACATTACATGATTAGTTTTTGACGTAGTGTTCCATGATTCAGTGTTTGTGCATAACACCCAGTGCTCCATGCAGTACGTGCCCTCTTTAATACCCATCACCAGGCTAACCCATCCTCCCACTTTCCTCCCCTCTAGAACCCTCAGTTTGTTTTTCAGAGTCCATCGTCTCTCATGGTTCGTCTATTTCCTTCTTTTTATAGCTGAGTAATATTCCATGGTGTGTGTGTGTGTGTTTATATCACATCTTCTTCTTTTTTTTTTTTAAGATTTTATTTATTTATTTTACAGAGAGAGAGACAGCGAGAGAGGGAACACAAGCAGGGGGAGTGGGAGAGGGAGAAGCAGGCTTCCTGCCAAACAGGGAGCCTGATGCGGGGCTCAATCCCAGGACCCTGGGATCATGACCTGAGCCGAAGGCAGATGCTTAACGACTGAGCCACCCAGGCACCCCTATATCACATCTTCTTTATTCTTTTATCAGTGGACATTTAGGCTATTTCTGTATCTTGGCTATTGTAAATAGTGCTGCAGTGAATGTAAGGGTTCACATATCTTTTCAAATTAATGTTTTCATTTTCTTTGAATAGATACCCAGTAATAGAATTGCTGGATCATTTGGTAGTTCTATTTTTAATTTTCTGAGGAACCTCCACACTATTTCCCATAGTGGCTGCATGAAAACTACTTTTTTTTTTTTTTTAATATCATTAACAGCCACTTTAACTCTCTAAACTATTAACATACAATGTAAACACCTCAATATTTTCAGGGAACTTAGTTTTTAAAATGGTATATATATATATATATATATATTTATAGCTTTTTGCCAGAGCTTTAAAAATGAACATTAACTATAAGACCAGGCTAAATGGGGGCGGGGACATCATAAAGCAAGCACAAACGTATTGCAGAATCACATTGTTGTCAGATCAGGAGCAACATCTGGCTGGGCATTTGGCATCAAGAAAACTAATGAATGTTCTATAGAACAAGAAGTTAAGCTCAATTAATGTATAACTTAACCTGTTTATTTTATTTTACCATGTTCTGACCTCCTTACCTGTGACCATTTTCCAGTGATTATTTGGCGTTCCAAATAGTTACAAATAGGAATGTTATCTAATATTCTTATCTTCTACCGAAAAGAAAAAAAAAAAAAAAGAGAGAGACAATTTGTAATGTGGAAGTTCTTGATTTAGAAAGACAGAGAAACAGAAGATATACAGAAAGATCCCAAATGGAGATTCACTCAGAACTGGAAAGAGGTTCCCATAAGAGATGGATGGGTTGGTGGATGCAGTGGCTGGCATTGTCTGGAAACTTCAGCAAAGGCTGAATGGTAGATAAGAAAGTACCTTATCCTGGGCCACCTGTCTACTAGGGGATACATTTTAAGATGACCAAAGAGAACCTGACCAGAAATATAAATTCAATGTAAAAACTCATGTCAAGTGAAAGATAGTATGTCTAATGGATTTATTAATTATAGAAAAGAATTATCTACTAATATTTTCTAATGGAAATTTTAGGTCTATCATAGCCCTTCAAGACTACAGGTTATTCTCAAACATGTAGGCTCTCATTCTCTTTCACTTAAATACTTCCATGATTATCTTTAAGGAGGAGGATAAAAAATGTGACAAGGTAGAAATACCCCATTTCATTTGTTTCCTAGAACATCGTCTTTGTGTAGTGAACATTGATTGCAAAATCAACTTTAAAGAAAATTAAAATGAACAGTGATCTCAACCCTAGGAAACTGTCTGTAGAGCTGTTATTTTTAAAGCAGAATCAATATCTTACACCATTAATGATACTAAGCAAAGACAAGAGAAAATCAGTGTTGTTGCAAAGATTGATTTTTTTCTCTTTATGTAGTTTCATATTGATCTAAGAATGCACAATTTAAACTGCTGTGGTTATAATTTAAATATGACTAAATAAAGTATTTGGAAGGAAAATGTCATAATGTTATTATAAGTTATTTCTCCCTTTATTGTTTTATTTTTATACACTCCCAAACCACTCAACTCTATTTCATACACACACGAAGCCACATGCAGAAACTTTATTTCCATAATTATTGCAAAAATTACTCATTTTGGAGCAACCCTTAGTTCACACCTTGAAATGGAGAGCAAGTCAAACAAGGTCATCATTTCTTTGGGTAAGTTTTTACTGCTCTCTTGGGTCAATGGTGCACGTTCACCACATGTGCATTTAGAGAGATAGCAGATGCCAAATGAGGCTATCAGGAAGAAAATTGTTTTTTGTGATAGCTCAGATTTGGGGCAGGTGAGGATGTTTTAGGTTAGAAAAGAACTTTAGGGAATATGTTAAGAGTATTGGTGTTAAAAGAAAAGAATGTTTCAGATAATAACTGTCAGCATCTTCCAGATGTTCTTCAAACTGGAGAAATTACAAAGGCAGAAATGAGCATCCAAGCTCACAGATGGCTTCTTCCGTTTACAGTACTTGCTGATTAACCATTTTGAGCAAATATTTTACTTCAGTGTGTCCAATCAATAGGCATTCAAAAAACATTTTTGCCAAGTATTATAATGGTCTATATTGCAGAACAGTTAAGAGATCCTTCATACTCACACCTGTGTACATTGTTTAATTTCTTGCATGACCTCTTACTATACACATTTGATAGTTGAAAGTAGAATTTTAAAATATCAAACTCACAAACTGTGGTAAGACACCTTTGCATGAAAATAGTATTGGGGCGCCTGGCTGGTTCAGTAGGTGGAGTGTGCAATTCTTGATCTCGGGGTTGTGTGTTCGGGCCCCGTGTTGGGTGTAGAGAGTACTTAAAAAAATAAAATCTTTAAAAAAATAAATTAAAAAAAATAGTATTGGTTTCCAGATCCATTTAAAGTTCTGCAAATGGGAAACAGATAAGTTTTCTAGATAGCTGAAGGATTTGCCAAAGGCAATTTCTCAAGTCTTTTCTTTATGATTACAATTGAATATACACAGAATGATGCTTTCACAAAATAACTAAGACTTTATTTTCCCTGATTTCAGAATGTTCATATGAGTGTTCCTTAGGGCCACTATAATTAAGAGTTATTGAATTTTTTTCCATAAATTTTCTGAACTTTCTTTCTGACTGGTAGCTATTACCAAAACTTTTGACTAAAACACTTCTTTCTGGGATTCAGCATACAACTCAAGGCTGTGTATCTGGTTTTCTATTCAGATTATTCATAGGATAAAAATGAGAAGCCGAGAAAGTTAAGAAAAGCACATAGGAAAATATATACAATAAATTATCTGGGTGATAGTATGTTCCTATTGAGCAAATTAGTATTTTTTAAATGTCAAAATCTCCTTATGTTCCATTCTTGTAAACTATATAGGAAAGTGCAGTAATTTATGGAATAAGGAAGAACTTTGACTTAAGTTCCATAGTTAGCAACATCTATATAGGTTGTTTAATGAGTTTCTTATTTTTTATTCTGGTATAAACATAATAACTCATTATTTTAAGAACATCTTCTGTACAGTGTTATTCTATAAAGGGAGTCTTTGCCAGGAAATGCATCACTTAACATTCAACCAACAAATATTTTTAAATTATATACAAATTCCTACTATTTAGAGTGGAACACATTATTTCCTACCAACATGCAGTATCAGTTTTAGTAGACTGAGGCAATTGTAGGGAAGAACATACCATATTTCAAATCAGAGTATAAAAAGTCATCTGAAGGGGCACCTGGGTGGCTCAGTCGGTTAAGCGTCTGCCTTCGGCTCAGGTCAGGATCCCAGGGTCCTGGGATCGAGCCCCGCGTCAGGCTCCCTGCTCGGCGGGGAGCCTGCTTCTCCCTCTCCCACTCCCCCTGCTTGTGTTCCCTCTCTCGCTGTGTCTCTCTCTGTCAAATAAATAAAATCTTTAAAAATAAATAAAAAAGGGGCGCCTGGGTGGCTCAGTTGTTAAGCATCTGCCTTCGGCTGATCCCAGGGTTCTGGGATCGAGCCCCGCATCGGGCTCCCTGCTCGGCGGGAAACCTGCTTCTCCCTCTCCCACTCCCCCTGCTTGTGTTCCCTCTCTCGCTGTCTCGCCCTGTCAAATAAATAAATAAATAAATCTTAAAAAAAAAAAAGGTCATCTGAAAATGAATTTGTTAATAAAATTTTCTGTTTATCAGGGCACCTGGGTGGCACAGTCAGTTAAGCATCCAATTCTTGATTTCGGCTCACGTCATGATCTCATGGTTGTGAAATTGAGTCCCACGTTGGGCTCCATGCTGGGTGAGGAGCCTGCTTAAGATTTTCTTTCTCCCTCTCCCTTTGCTCCTCCCTGTCTCCCTCTTTCCCTCTCTAACAACAACAGCAAAAACAAACAAAAAACCACACACACACAAAAGTTAATTTTTCTGAAAAAGATTTTCCCAAACCCATGTTCCCAAACCCTTCATTGTTTTTTTTCTTTTTTTTAATTAGTTTCAGAGGTAGAATTTAGTGATTCATCAGTTGCATATAACACCTAGTGCTCATTACGTCATGTGCCTTCCTTAATGCCTATCCCCCAATTACCCCATCCCCCCACTGATCTCCCCTCTAGCAACCCTCAGTTTCCTAGAGTTCAGCATCTCTTATGGTTTGCCTCCTTCTCAATTTGCATCTTATTTTTCCTTCCCTTCCCCTATGTTCATTTGTTTTGTTTCTTAAATTCCACATATGAGTGAAATCATATGGTATTTGTCTTTCTCTGATATGACGTATTTCAATTATCTTAATACCATCTAGTTCCATCCACATCATTGTAAATGGCAAGATTTCATTCTTTTTGATGGTTGAATAATATTCCATTGTATATAAATATCACATCTTTATCCATTCATCTGTCAATGGACATCTGGGCTCTTTACATATTTTGGTTATTACGGACTTTCTGCTATAAACATTGGGGTGCATGTGCCCTTTTGAATCACTATGCCAAACCCTTCTTTCAATTATATTATTAAAACACAAATTGTTCAACAAGTATAGTTATAGAGTAAATTCTTTTTAGTCATTCTCTGGCTATAAGAAAGTATATATCAATGCCATTTCTTACAAACTCATATTCACCAATATTCTGATTATGAAAGCCACCAAATTTTTTCTATTTGAAAAGCTGGGAGTCAAATCAATCTGCTCTAATTACATGTTATAAAATATAATTGTGTTTAAATTTTCATTAAGGCAAAGAAAAAAACTGGAAACAAAAGGTAAAGGATATATTGGAATAATTGTATGTATGGCTATTTTAAGAAATAATATACACTTTATAAATATAAAGCTAAGTAACTGATATTATCCAAATATGTAAAGACCATATTATCTAGTTATAAAGGCTACTGTATAGCAGAGGAGAAAGAAACAAATATCAAGTACATTTGGCTTATTACTTAAATGGTCTAGCCTTAGACAAGGTATTTTTTTTTTTCTCAGTTTTCCCATCAGTGAAATGTGAGCTGGAATTATATTACCTTCAAAATCCCATTTTAATTTAACTTTTAGTTATTCTGTATTTACATCAATTAATCATTGTCTCTCACATTTTTAGAGTTCCTTTTCAGAAGATATCTAAGGGAAGTTTATTTGACTATTATCCATGGTGGAAATTTTATATGTTGCTTGGATAAATGCAATTTTAGGAAATGACCAAAGTCATTTAGAGCCAAGACTGGTCAGCAAGTTGGTTAACAAGTGAACAAATGTTACTATTATTTTGATTTTTTACAATGATGTGTGATTTTATTTTATTTTATTTTATTTTTTAAAGATTTTATTTATTTGACAGAGAGAGACACAGCGAGAGAGGGAACACAAGCAGGGGGAGTAGGAGAGGGAGAAGCAGGCTCCCCGCTGAGCAGGGAGCCCGATGCGGGGCTCTATCCCAGGACTCTGGGATCATGACCTGAGCCGAAGGCAGACGCTTAACCGACTGAGCCACCCAGGCACCCCAATGTGTGATTTTAAAGAGGCTTATTTTATCATATGCCATCAACTGACCCCAAAATCAATTCTAAAAAAGTCTTGTACATTACTAATAACAGTTTCATCTCCAAAAAGTAACAGCTTTGAAAAGCAAGCTGCTATTTAAGGATATAAATTCTACTTTGTTAAAAATGAATCTCATGAATTCATATCATAATTAGATGATTATGATATCATAATATCATAAGAGATGCTGATATCATCTACTATAAGTTCAAGTACAACATGCTAATGGTAGCTCATTGACACAGCATGGTTCTTCTGTTTCTTTTGTTTTGATCTCAAGAGTTCAGTCTAACTGTAAATGTTCTTAAGGCCATCATTTGGTCACATCATTCACGGCGACTTAAATAAAGGACAGTGTTCATATTGGGCGGTGGGTGGAGATTGATGGATGAAGGAATTACCAGGCAGGGCTTTTAAACACAAAATCCTGTTCTCAAAGTGAATGTTCCATCCTAATTAAGGGCTGTATTTTTTTTTTTTTTTGTATGAACACATTACATTTTATTTTGTCCTTCATCAGGTGATAGACGTTTGGTTTTTGCCCCATATTTTGGCTATTACAAATAATACTGCAGTGAACATTCATGTGCAAGTTTTTGTGTGGATATATATTTTCAATTGTCTTGGGTGCATACCTAGCAGTAGAATTTCTGGGTCACGTGGTAATTCTATATTTAGCCTTTTGAGGAACTGCCAAACTGTTTTCCAAAGCAGCTGCCCCATTTTATATTCCCACCAGCAGTGTATTCTTCTACATCTTCACCAACAGATCTTAAAGTCTCTGTAAAAATTGTTATTATATCTATCCTACGGGGTGAGGAGTAGTATCTCATTATGGTTTTGATTTGTTTTTCTTTTTTTTTAATTTTTTTATTCTTATGTTAATCCCCATACATTACATCATTAGTTTTAGATGTAGTGTTCCATGATTCATTGTTTGTGCATAACACCCATGCTCCATGCAGAATGTGCCCTCCTCAATACCCATCACCAGGCTAACCCATCCTCCCACCCCCTCCCCTCTAGAACCCTCAGTTTGTTTTTCAGAGTCCATCGTCTCTCATGGTTCGTCTAGGGCTGTATTTTTTTACTAAACCAAAAAGAGAGTCAGTTATTGTGCATGGTCTAAGTACATATGTCGGAAACATTTGTAAGTCATTTATTAGGTACTAAAAATTATTCTAGCCATTTTTTTTCATCAAAACCATAATCCACACCAGATTGTATGGGCTGCTGAATAGGTGATTTCCACTGGTAATTATGAAATTCATTTGTCTCTTAGAATATGGTTGTTAGGAAGATCTATGAAATGTATTTTTACCTGGATGGATTTTCAGATGTCCCCTCCAATCCATGTGGTTAGATTCAAGAATAAATTTTTCTGTGTAATGAAATTTTTTCCAACACCTATTTTTTTTTAACTGAATACCCAAGAGTAAAAAAAATAAATAAATAAATGCAAGTCAAACATTTTGTTTTGTGTCAAAGGCATCCTAACATTATAAGATGGACATAGGGGATTTTCTAACAACCTTCTTATTGGTTTCATTTTTCAGGGGATGAGCATCATCTATAATCAGTACTTGAAATCTCAATTTATACTCACCTCTAAGATGCATGAAAAACAATTAACTGCCTGAAAGACAAGTTTAGGCTGCAGTGACTATAATTTCAATACACTTAGAAACATTCAATTTCTCTCTTGTCAAAGCCAGAGGCTTTCTAAATGAGGCACCATCTAATCATATTCATAATATTATAATCCAGATACTTATTTTTAATGATGAACTTTTTTTTAGATCTTGTAATTATTCATCTCTTTGGAATAAACCAGTAAGAGAGCAATGGGTCACCATATGATAGGTTTAAGTCCCAAACCTAGTTTTATTATGTGAAAGACCAAATTATCCCATGTAATAATCATAATATTAAGCGTTTAAGAAGCAAGAAATCTATTTGGTTGCTGAAAATGATGATTTGAAGACTGAAGTCTGCATTCTAAAAAGCAGAGGCTGATTTACTATTCTGTGGTATTTGAAAGATGCTATTAGATTAAACAGTTCTCTCTCAAATTTCCCCAAAACAATTGAAAATATTTCTAAAGCTGTGGCCCTCAAATTAGGTAATTATCCTATTTCTCAAGTTCTTTTGATTAAAGTAATTACAAATTTTAAAATGTTATTATCCTAAGACTCCAGGCACTAGGATGTTGAGTAACAACATCTTTGTCCAAAAAGATTATTAGAACATGATAAATGCTGGGGATGCACAAAATGTTATGGAAGCAGGGCTATCTTCTGGGCTATTCTGGGAGAGATGGGGAAGGTTGTCAAGATGAGGTAAAATTTAATCCGGGGTTTTTGAGGATGAGGAATATATTAAGTGGGTCAAGGAGTAGGCGTTCTGTGTGGCGGAAACAATGTTTGCTAAGGTGCAGAAATTTGTAAGAAACACAGCACATTCTGAGGGTTGTAAATGATTTGCTAAAGCAGTAGTTAAGGTTCAGGATGGGAAGTTACAAAGAGTGAGGGCAAAAAATTTTCCAGGACTCTGCTCATGAAGGGCCTTGTTTGTTAAAGAACTGACCCTTTTCTTGGTGGTGTCTTTCTCACACTGACATGCGTGTACCCCTTGCTGGCAGACAAGAGTGGCAAAGATGTGTACAGAATGCAGGAAATCAACACGATCTGCATAGTGTGTTTTCCGGAAGTGTCAATTTTATTTGACAATTTAAAGGAAAAGAAAATTTTGAAATTAAAACAGGTTTATGCATATGATGGAGAAGAACACAGACAATGAACACATTTTAAAGTAAAATTAAATTTCAAAAAAATATCATAGTTGTGACTGGCCACTTAGAGGAAACCCCCTGAAACCTGATCTTTGGGGATTTATAGATATCCTAATCCACCATTAGGAATGCTCGGAGGAGAAGACTGAAAAATGCTGCCGATGAGTGAAATGATCAGATTTATATTTTAGATTCTGACAGCATTTTGGAAGATGTAGTAGGGAGGAGGTGAGATCAGAGTCAGAGAGATCATTTTTAAAGTTACTGCAGTAACTGTTGGCGGGTGAGAAAATGAAGTAAGGCAAAGACAGTGAGCATGCAGAGCAGAGATGAAGGTAGAATCCACAATAACGTTCGGGTTTTAAGGCTCTGGTTTCCAGACTAGTGTTATTTATTCTCATCAGTTCATTTACTGAGCATTTAAGTACTTACTATGTGCCATACCTACTGTGAGCCAGGCTCTGAAGCTATAAAGATAGATATGAAACTTTCTCTGGTAGTCTTCAGAATCGTTTCCATAAGTCTACACTGCAAATAGAGTAAAATTGCATGTGTTAGTTCAAAATACTAGAAAAAATTTTTCTAGTGCCTTGCATATTGCCTAGCACATAGTAATAAGTAAATATCTGTGGAATGAACAAAGCTCATCTTGCTAATGTTCTTTTCCAAACATGATTTTTTTTTTATTAAATGGGAGAATAGAATAGAAGCATCTCCCATATAGTTTGAAATGTAGAAAGAGGTTATCTCTACTAAGGCAACAAAATTCTGCTAGCAATAAATCATTCTTTTATAGTATGCAAAGGGAAATTGGATAGTTTTTTTTCCTCTACTAAACATTGCCAATAGCTGTTCCAAGAAATGTTCTACATTCCTAATCTTCCTAAAATGAATTTTTAAACAAAACATTAAAAGCACACTTTGCAAATCAGTTACCAGAAAGTACAATAATGGGCAACAGCAAGCACACAAAGCTGTATAATGAGGCCATTTCACTGGTCCTCCTATTTTGGCAAGCCATTTATGAATGCAAAAATTAATCAAAATTAGCATCATATCCTTAGGCCTTGTTCTCTTAAGTAAATATTCTCTATCTTTAAATTTCTGCATGATCTGCTTTGACAGTTGTGGAAGGATAACCGCACATGAAAATCTCAATAGTAAAGCTTGTGTAAAAGCCTCCTATGTATGTTCTATTTTTTCTACTTGTCAATTTTTTTTTTAAAGATTTTATTTATTTATTTGAGACAGAGAATGAGAGAGACAGAGAGCACATGAGAGGGGGGAGGGTCAGAGGGAGAAGCAGGCTCCCCGCCGAGCAGGGAGCCTGATGCGGGACTCGATCCAGGGACTCCAGGATCATGACCTGAGCTGAAGGCAGTCGCTTAACCAACTGAGCCACCCAGGCGCCCTCTATTTGTCAATTTTTTATAAATCAGGTAAACAACTTGGGTATGAATTTAATATTTTTTTTTCAAATAGCCCATGCTATTAAAATAAAGTTTTATGCTTTTTTTAGTACTTTACAGTTTGCCAAGATACTTTGGCATAATACTTACACTCAGTCCTCAAAAGCACCCTTTTAAGTGAGCAGACCCGACTTTCACCTCATTTTGCAAGTTAGTAAAGTAGGTCTCCCAGACGTTAAGTATCATGCCCATGTTCACTTAACTATTTACTGACAATCCAGGACTAGTTTTCTGTACTTGAGCCAAGTGTACTAATATTGAGGAAATGTCATAATAACTAATAACAATACGTATATATTCATGTATTCATTCATTCAGAGGTCCAATAAATGCTTATTTCGTACTTACCATACCCTCGATTCTGCTCTTTCCACTGCAATAAAATTAAAGACAAGACAGATGTCATCTTTCCCTTTATGAGTTTATATAGCCTGTACACATTTATATTGCCAAAGATGAATTAAACCAAATATATTTAAACAAAAAATGTATTTTCTATTGACCTAGACTATTTTTTTTTAAAGATTTTATTTATTTATTTATTTGAGACAGAGAGAAAGAGAGAGAGCACATGAGAGGGGGGAGGGTCAGAGGGAGAAGCAGGCTCCCTGCCGAGCAGGGAGCCCGATGCGGGACTCGATCCCGGGACTCCAGGATCATGACCTGAGCCGAAGGCAGTCGCTTAACCAACTGAGCCACCCAGGCGCCCGACCTAGACTATTCTTTAAACATTGTAGTTATATGTTCTGCCATTTTATGAGAAGGAAAATGGAAGAGTTAGTTTCCAGTTTTCACTAGAACCCTGTGTAGCTTGGTACATCTTATTCTACATAAGACTGCTTTCATTTTAAAAAAAATTAACATTTCTGAAATTCCTGGAATGATGAAGATTTACCCAGAAATCTTTATAACACACTTTTCGTCTTATTATTTTTTGATTATTGGTAAATAATCAATATTCCTGAAATTATAGAATTTTGAGAAATGTTAAGTTTGAAGAGAATAGCTGTGTTGTTTGTTTTTTGGCAGAGTCTATGAATGTATTCCAGTTATATCTAAATGGTCGTAATTATCAGACTAAAGAAATGCAAGAATTGTTAGACCAAAGTATATATTCTGCTTTTTTCACCAATCATGGATTACAGGTTTTTCTCCTGATTTTTTCTTAGAATTATTTTCTTGAAAGTTTAACAACAGGGAATGGTGAGATAAACATCCTATTTTAACTTAAAAATAATAGAGTGGGAAATAAGGAGAGTCAACCCTCAGAATGAATAAAAAGAATAGCACCAAATATGAGCCAGGCAAGACTTAGTATATCATCTTGCTAACTAGCCCACAAAATCTGGAGGCTTTTATTATTGGGACTGAAGCTATATTGGAGGAAGTTTTAGCTTATACACAGGACACTGAAAACTGAAAACAAATATAATATCTTTTTCTTTTCACTGACATATAGTGTATTCATCTGCACCAACTTGACTTCAAATTCTATTTGTTTTCACAATTTTTACATTACTTGCCCAAAATATGCAATTGGAAGCTTAATATGCTAATATGGTGTGGGGAATGGAATGGAGAAGTGAGAGGAATTATGTGATTGGGGAAAGCTTTATGTTAAGGTGAGGCTTGATCTAGATACTGAAAGATGAAAATTTGTCTTTCAAAAAAAGCAGGGTGTAATAAGCATGTTTATTAAGAGTGGGGGAATAGGAGTAAAAAGTATGTGTGTGTGCATGTGTGTTGTGTGTGATGAAATAAACCCAGGAAACTTTATAAAACAGTAAGACTGGGGGAGAGGTTTCTCACTGGGAAATAGTCTTAAAGGTTAGAAATTACCTTGGGAGAGAGGGGTTCTGTCTGCAAAGACCTCGTTAGGTTGTGAGAAGGCAGAAGCTATGGAAGGTTTTATAGCAGTGCTTTGCCATGATAGATGAACCTGTCAGTGGTAAACTACCTGGACTGGAGGGAGCCGGGGAGGTCAAGGAAGCTACTGAAATGATGCTGGGGACAAGAGAGGAGGGTTCCAACCAAACTACACAGCTATTCTCTCAGGACACCAGAATTCGTGCCTTAGCTAATAGACTAAATCACCGCTGAAAGCCTGAGGAAGACTCCTAATTTCTGTGGGTATCAGTTTCACTATAAAATGAAAGGGTTACCCTGCCACATAATATCTAAGCTCCTTCCTCTCTCTGAACTTCTATGTAAGCATGAAGAATCATTTTCAAACGTGGAGGGAACAGCTGTCTAATCTACTGGCAGAAAAAGTCTATTAATGGTCTCTAAGAAACATGGCTGACTTCAGGTTAAGCACACTGCTGATTTCCCGATAACCTGCCCCCCTTATTAGGTGTTTTCTGGGATACTTCTAACCTGTGGCTCTTCTTCTTCATGGGCTACACTGCTGTGCCACAGTTTGCCTTGAGCCCAGCTGTGTGGGAAATCCTAGTCTTGCTTTAATTTAGCCAATTAGGTTCATGACTTATCTAAGTGAGTTGTTCTGACTCATTTTGAAGTCTCAGTTTTACAAAGGTGAGGTTTGCTGCTGCTCCTTATCTCCTTAAAGTCATCCTTTATTTGGAAACCCCAATACTAGAGGTTTGATTCTTTTTTTATTAACCCTATCAGAAAAGGAGCTGCCAAGTTTTCTCTAATTGTGGTATCAACTGTCCCCTACCATATGAGAGCAAATGTGACCTAAAATGAAATAGAGAAATAATCACTAAACCTCTGAGCTCTGATTTCTGCTGAAATTCTTCTTAAGTCTCTCAAAAATTTTTTGTCTCACAAGCAAATATAGGTAGATAAACTGTGCATTTTTTAAGATTTATTTATTTATTTGAGAGAGAGAGTGCGAGCAGAGGGAGGGACAAAGGGAGAGGAATCCTCATGCAGACTCATTGCTGAGCAGGGAGCCCGATGCGGGGCTCGATCCCAGGACCCTGGGATCATGACCTGAACCAAAATCCAAAGTCAGCCACTTAACCAACTGAGCCACCCAGGCACCCCAACTGTGCATTTTTTAATCCACAAAGACATTATTATTTTAACTCCAATGTCAGCCCTACCAGAGCCTTTGAAATAACCCCTGGCATTCTAAATTCATGCAAATTGTCATAAATTTTGAACTCTTGTAATCAGGAAAAAGGTAAATGTAGTTAAAATTGTTTACTTTAAAGTGATATATATTATTGTTATAATTATGAAGCAAGGGGTCGTGTTTGAAAATACATATATATATGCACAGAAACATGTACAGATATGCTTTGGCATGGCACACATAGGGAGTAGAAGCAATTTGGGCTTTGATTTTTCCTTTTCCTTTTCTCAAAGATGACAGGGAGCCTCCCCTCTTGGAAGCTCAGGGTGACTGCATATGGCTATGATCTATAGCTTTCCCTGGTGGCCTTCCAGGCAACATGGTGTTTTGATTAACTGTATATCCTCATCCTGATGAGCTACCTGTCAGCATGGTGTGTCTGTTGTTGTCACTTCCCATCCACCAGTGACTGTGTCACTTTGTTTTATGTTGCAGCCACAATGAATCCTGAGCAACTTTTCTGAGCTTCTCCTACATGCAAGAAACTTGCTACTGTTTGTTATCGTAACTGCAGACTCACTGCTGTATCTCAAATAACCCAAAGAGAGATTTCCATTGCACAAAGTTTCAGAAGTAATAGATTCTTTCTCAGAATTACAAACATCCATTTTATTCAAAACATGTCTTTCTCATCAACCTTGAAAGACTCCATTATTGCTCACCAAATTCAGAACAAATGCCTAAGGCTCACATTTACCTCCTTTCACAATATGAGACCAATAAGCCTTTACAGTGTTATCATTTGCTCTTTGTTATGTGTAGCCTTTGCTTCTTACAAATGAAACTGCTCATCAAAGTCCCCAAAATCTCCATATAGATCCTTTCATTAGAATGTCCTTCATGCCCCATCTCTTTCTGGAAAGATCCTACCCATATTTCACAGCTAATCTCAAGAGATACCTCCTCCAAAGAAGCCTTTCTTGATGTCTGTTTCTAAAATAACCAGTGTATATAGGAAGCTTAATAAATATTTATTGCACACATCAATGAACCACACCAATGGTTTTCTCCTTCCTTCTAATCCCCAGAAATGTTTGTAGCTTTTTAAAACAGACTTTATTTTATAGTAAGTTTTGTGTGTGTTTATCTTCCCATCTTCCAGGCACACTAAAAGATAAACCCAGTAAAGCCAGAAACAGTGTCCTGTTCGTCTTTGTGTTTCTTAAGAACATGTACAGAGGGTACTGGACAAGTTTCTCTTGAATTGGCCTGAATTATGTGTCCTGATTACTAATAAAGGCTATACATGGCACAAAGAGATCTTAAATGGTATCTAAGCATCCCAGTTTGGATTCAATAAGTTTTAGAGTCAGTTATTTATAGGACTAATAACTTGGTCTAGACTTCACCAGGTTTTACCTCCTACCTAGCTTTTCTGTCATCACTTCAATCATCTAGCATTTTAACTATTTGTACACTTTTAATATACCTCTTTCCCCCCAGTAATAGAAAATCTGAGAGGAACATACTCTGAGAAATATAAAGAAAAAGATATAGATCATTCACATACATACCATAAAAAGTGCATACCATATTATTGGTATCATTGAACTAATTCTGAATCCTGATGTTTTTTACCATGACACTATATTGTGACTATTTTAACATCATTGTTTTTCAAAAACGTAATTTTTAATGATTATGTAATATCTCATGAATGAAAAACTTTATAAAATCTCATTCTCCTCTTTTAATAGCTCCTTATATGCTAATGACATTAACCAATTGTCCTATTGACCATGAGTTTTTACTAGCTTCACCTTTGTACAAATCTATTTTGATATTTTTGACACTGCAAATTTTTTCTTTAAGCAAATGATCAGTTTTTCACTTCTTGACTTCTTCACTAGCTCTAGAGATTTAACATTCATTTATAGTTTTCACCTTTTTATGGCTATATTTTGTGTGTTATGTTTAAATTATGTAGAATTTATATTCATGCATGAAACAATTGGCTTTAGTCTTTGTTTTTATTGTCCGCATCATTCTATCCAATATCTCTAAAACCGTGCTAGATAGTATAAACATTTATTGAACACTTTCTGTGTGCCGCGAACTTTTGTAGTCTTACATGTGTTAACTCTGTTCTCACCAAAATCTTATGAAGTTGATCCTATTACTATCCCCCATTTTACTGATAAAGAATGTGAAACACAGAGTTAAGTAACTTATCCATGATTACCCAAGTCCCAGAGTTAAGATTAATTTCCAGACAGTTGGGATCCAGAGATCGTGTTCATAACTCCTATACCATACTGCAACTACCAAATCTCTTTCTTTTCCACTCTTTTTGCAATATTCTCTCATCATATAAGAAGTTAAACACACTATAACCTGTTTTGATGCTCTCTACTTTGTTGAAATGATCTCTTGATCAGCTGCCTATATTAGTCTCACACTTTTAACTAATTGAAGACTCATATTTTTATATTTGACAGAGACAAGTGTTTTTCTCGTAATTTATTCTGATCTATTCTTGCCTTTACTCTTTTCAAATAACATTTATAATAATTTTATCAGGTTAAAAAAATAAACCCTGTTTAAATTTTGGTCAATCTGTAGATTTTTTGAAAGAATTTATAGCTTTATAATAGGCAGAATTTCCATACAGAAACTTTAAGTTTTACTTTACTTAATCATATTTGTATTTCTAAGTAATTTTATCTAAAGAGTCCCCTACAGGTATTCAAAATGACAATTGCCAGGAATGTTGCTGCTGTTTTTGTGAATGAAATACTTTCTCATCCATCATATCTAGTAAATTCATATTACCAGTATAGAAAAATTTATTTATTTATATTTACTTATATATTTCTCTTTGTCCAGTGACTATATTGAACTCTCTTGTTAATAAGATTTCTTTGGTTTGTTTTTATTTAAGGGATTTGCTTAGGCTTTCTAGGTATACAGGTAGATTGCCTTTAATAATAATTTGGTCTCTTCCTTTCTGATTTGTTTCAAAAATTTTTGTTTTGGTCAGTTTCTAGAATAATTTCAAATAACAGTGTTAAAACAGTATTATATTTTGTTTCTGATTTTAATATTGCTTCATTTTTGTGAAGGTATTTTGTTAGATATTGCATTAATTATCATTTCTGCTTTTCTATGAATTTTTTATCATGAAAATATATGAAATTCTCTATCATTCTTCCAGAATATATTGAAATTATAACAGTTTATTCTATTAGACTTATTGTGGTGACACATTTTTTCTTTTTAGTTTGCCCATATTAAACTATCCCAACAATTCTGAATAAATCTTATTTGGCCATTTTAGATATTTTAACTTTTTATTTTGAAATAATTTTGACATAGAAAAGGGCAGGAACATTACAGAGGGTTCCAGTGTACCTTAACCCAGATTTTCTAATGTATTATCATAAAGAATACAATTATTGAAACTAGAAAATTAACATTAATACACTATACAAACTTGTACAGGATATTTTAGTTTATATATACTATATAAACTTGGGGCACCTGGGTGGCTCAGTCGGTTAAGTGTCTGCCTTTGGCTCAGGTCATGATCCTGGAGTCCCACGATCGAGCCCCGCGTCAGACTCCCTGCTCAGCGAGGAGTCTGCTTCTTCCTCTGCCCCTCACCCCAGTTGTGTTCTCTCTCTCTCCCTCTCACTGTCTCTCTCTCTTTCTCAAATAAATGAATAAAATCTTAAAAAAAAAATAAAGACCTTTCTACTAAAAAACTATAACCATAAAAAAAATCAAAATCTTAGTGGATATCAAATCTCTAGAGATAGTGAAGGTATTTGTATGTAAAAAACAAAACAGAAACAATACAAGTCAATGGGAAAATAGACTATTTTATTAGGAAAAACTTAAACTTGCATATGTCAAAATTATCATAGACATGAACAGAAGGAAAACTAGGAAAAACTCTTTGGCAAATATGAAAATAGTTTAATGTCAGTAACTTTTAGAGATCTCATAAAAGAGAATGAATCCAGAATTCCACTTTGCATTGAATTCTTATGCCTCCTCAGTCTGTTCTGGTCTATGACAGTTCCTCAGTCTTTCTTTTTCTGTTAAGACCTTGATACGTTTGAAGAATATTGATCAATTACCTTGTGAAATATCCATCAATTTAAGTTTGATTTTTTCTTTCCTTTGGATTGAGCTTTGGCAGGAACATCATGAAGCAATATTGTGCCTTTCTTAGCCCATCATATCAGGAGAAACTCATTACCAGTGATTTGATCATTTTGTTAAGGTTTTGTCTTCTTGATTTTCTACTGTAAAGTTTCTGGTTTTCTCTTTGTAATTAAGAAGTCTCTTGTGGAGAGACACTTGGAGACTATGAAAATATCTTATGTAAATATTTTTCCCACTAACTTTAGCATTTTTCAGTAATTCTCCCACGCAACTATTATTACTGTAGTAATTTGCCTAATGGTGATTTTCTTTTCTGTCATTTCTTCTACATTTATTGATTAGAATTCTACTGAAAAAAATAGCTGTCCTGTTTCCCCCTTTAATTTTTTTTTTAGTTTAATGATTTATTAGTATTAGTATGGGCTAGCAGATATTTATTTATTCCATGGTTTATAACACATTACTATCATTCCTTATTTTGTTGTTTAAATTGTTCCCGATTTGGCCGTAGGGAGATCCTTCAAGTTAACTCCTCTGTCCTTTCAATATGTCCCCCATCCATTTCAGGAGGGAACTTTCATACTTTCTGGCACTGAAAAATATTCCACACTGGAATATCCCGAGGACTGGTATCAGCCATTATTCCAAGGAATCCTGGTTTATATTATTGGGGAGTGGCATATAGATATGAAGAAATGAGATGAGCACATTGTCGCTGGGCATCTCTGCCTCTAGGCTCTCTTAGTGCATTGAACTAGGAAATAGATATATGAATACTCACACATCTATATTTATTTCTTTAGCTATCCATCTGTAAGTATATTAAAAATCATATGAGTTCTTTTTTTTTTTAAAGATTTTATTTATTTATTTATTTATTTGAGACAGAGAGAACGAGAGAGAGAGAGCACATGAGAGGGGGGAGGGTCAGAGGGAGAAGCAGGCTCCCCGCCGAGCAGGGAGCCCGATGCGGGACTCCATCCCAGGACTCCAGGATCATGACCTGAGCTGAAGGCAGTCGCTTAACCAACTGAGCCACCCAGGCGCCCAAAATCATATGAGTTCTTATTGATACTTCTGATTCTAATCCAACACCATTTAATTATGCTAGCCTTCTCCCTTTTCTTATTTGTAACCCCTTTCTCTGGCAGTGAGAAACCTGCCTCTATTTCTCCACCATATGTTTGTCAATCCTAGTGTAGATATATATTTTTTTGAAATTTAATTTGTATATTTATATGAGTATTCATCAGTAAGGATGGACTGTAGTGTTAATTTTGTTGCTATTCTTTTTAAGTTTTGTCGGCATCAAAATATCTAGCATCAGCTTTTTAAATATATCAGTTGAAAATAATTTTAATGCCAAAAATGCATGTTATTTTAACTTATTTCTCATCCTTCAATTTACATGTGAATTAATTTATATATATTTTTCTACATATTATTTTAAAGTTTTCTACAACTATATTTGTTCTTTGAATAAGTGTGTGTGGTGGGGGGGTTGTTTTCTATTATTACTTCATTGAAATATAATGATAATTAAATGAGTTATTAGGTAAATGCTTACTTAAGACAATACCAAATAGTAAGCATTCAATAAATAATTATTATTAATAGTCACTTTTCTATTTTCTAATTTATTTTTGTTATTTTAATTCTAAATTCTTTTCTTTAGTTTTATTTTGTCATCATTTTCCTCACATAGTTTGTTGAATGCTTAATTCATCTAGTTTCTATTATATTTAATTAATATTAATGCAATTCAAACATTTGGTATTTTGTAGACATAAACTTTTATTCAACTGTAAGTATAGACTTGATATATATTCATTTTGCAAATCAGTGTAAAAAATAATTATCTCTAGAAAAGGCAGCTTTAATATGACCAGGAAAGTTCAGCGCAGCTGGGTTCCTCTTTTATCTTGGACGTAGTTATTGCAATAATGAGCATTTTGGGGACATTATAACATGCCTCAATAACATGTAGAGCCAGACCTGAGAGCATATGAGAGAAATTAAAAGCTAATGGCCTCCTCTGTACCAGCCAGCACTCTACAGCTCACAGAGAGTCAATGACCTTTGTCTCTCATGGCTATGTTGTTGCTTGAAGTTTCACATACATGTGGCTTAGTGAAGGGCAAAAAGAGATAACTAATTCAATGGCTAATTTAGTTGTTATTTCTCTTCCTGCGCTAATTCTAATGTCAATTTCTCATCCAAAACGTAGGATAGGCCACCATCTTTAGGAGTTGTTATATATAGTCATTCCTTTCCTGATTTATTACCTGCAGTCATAGCTCTGAGATGAACATAAATAGTAGTATATGCTCCAAATCTGTGGAATGCCATATATTTCCTTTCATCTCTTTACTTCTGCTTCTGCTTCAGCAGAAGTATATAGAAAAGTAAATAGTATATTGAACAGAAGTATATAGTGTCTTTTCCCCTCCTCAGGCTTTCAGTTGTTTAAGTTCAAAGTTAAACATTTTGCATTGTGGTCACTGAATCTAATATCATACACTTAGGAAGAAAGAAAAGAGTCATAAACTTTAGAAGCAAATTCAACTAAGAAGTGTTAGTTTGCACATTAACAAAACTTTATTAAATGAAAAAAGACTATTCATTACAATACAGATTTTTAAAAACAACAGTGGTGATATAACAATTAAAAAACCTTTCCTATCCAGGTATATAATTTGATATTTAAAAATTCTTTGGGAGTTGCCTGGGTGGCTCAGTCGGTTAAGCGTCTGCCTTTGGCTTGGGTCATGATCCCAGGGTCCTGGGATCAAGCCCTGTGTTGGGCTCCCTGCTCAGTGGGGGGTCTGCTTCTCCTTCGCCTTCCTCCCTTCTCCACCTTGTGTGTGCTCTCTCCCTCTCAAATGAATCAATAAAATCTTTAAAAAAAATTCTTTAGTATTTCTTCTGGGGGGGGGTTTCTACCCAAGAGGTACATTTTAAATAAGGCAATAGAGCCATTTTTAGCAACAATAATTATTTATTCATTATGATCATTGTGTAAGTATCTCTTTAAACTGAAACAAATACATGGGAACTTCAGTCAGCCTGAAGACGGATTCTTAACTATGTACTTTGGCCTGAAATAAATTAGTTAAAATCCAACTACTTAATATGGTGGTTAGTCAAGCCTCTATTAATATACCTTCATAACAGTGACGTTCAGTGGTTGGCATAAGAATGTTTAGATGATTATTGATATAGATTGTATTAGGCACTTAGAAATAGAAAAACTTAAGCTTTTGAATTTTAAAAACTTAATTCATAATTGAGAATGCAAAAGACAGAAAAGGTCAATAGCTTTCTTGCTTTGAAGTAATAGCTTACAAACATAGAGCATGACCCTGTGGCTCCAGTGTAATTCTCCTTGCTTAATCTCTTGCTTTTGCTTTTTCTACTACATCTTCTAAAATCTAAGCTACCAACAGAATTGGGAATCCAAATTGTCGAGTCCTTATTATCCATAGGGATACGATAGGCTACTCAGAGATTGACAATCCCCAGATCCCAACAGTTTAAGCAGTAGGCCTTTATTTCTTTCTTCCCTTTCCATAGGGGGCTGCATTCCAATGTGGACCTCACTCTGGGTGGAACCTGAGTTCAGAGAAGTCCCACCATCTGCAATGTTGCCTGTCATGGTAGAAGAGGAAGAGTGCAGGGAGATTTGTGCACTGACTCCTAAATGCTTTTTCCTAGAAATGGCACATATCACTTCCACTAACTAGTTTAATGACAAGAGCAATTATATGCTGCACCTAACTTAAAGGAATTGAGACCTTGCTTAATGCTAGAAGGAAGAGGGGAATTAGAAACCATGCACAGTGGTAACGTCTGCTGCATATCTTAAATGTAGCCCCTTCCCTTTTTTCATAATCAAATCCAATTATTGGATCAACAAACATCTACAGTTAGTCTGGGCCTCTGCTTTTGCAGCTGCCTAACGAGAATGACTGCCGCTCTTCATTTATGGCTGTCTTAGTCTGACTGACAAGTCCCAACTACACATCTCTGGAGTGGTCATAGCTCTATTTCTGTGTTTGGTTTTATCTTATAAGGTCCCACCCCCTACTAATCGGTCATTGCTTCAACATTAATAGCACAAATACTTCATGGTCATTTTTTTCTTCTACTGCCATCTGCATGTAGAACAATATTTTTTTTCATTCTCTTAAGTATCAAAATGGAGATTCTTGTTTGCAGTGACATTTTATGCAATGATAAACTTCAATGACCATTGAAAATTTCTATATTTCTATACTAACTGCTCAGATAAAGCATTCAACCCCACCATTTACATCTTAAGCATTTAAATGAGAACAGGAAAGAAGATTGGATTGGCTGTCCTGTTAGGATTGCCTGTTATCAGGGAAACGAAATGAAGAGGATTCCAATGAATGTTGAGAATCATGAGAGAAAATTTTGTGTAGTATGAAACCAATAAAAGACATATAATTAAGTCCAGATCGTATACCCAATTATAAGTGATGAATGAAAAGTAATGAATCGATTTTTGTTTCTTATGTTTTGAAATACTGTGCAATGAGTTCATGTTTATAATTGTTTCCAGATCTCTAAATGCCATTTTGGGCTTTTCTGTGGCATTTGAAAATATTCATCTTGTTTCAACCCATTAATCAATAGGTCGAATAACCCATTGAATTTGACCATTTTTGTGTTTCATGAAGAGAAAGAGCTGTACCTGCTGTTTGCTTTTTAAATTTTTAATTAACATTATTTCTATAGAGTCTAATGAACTAATTCCTGTACTAACATACTGGTTGCAAGTTCATCAAAGAAAACACTGAAGAAAAGCAGTCACTGCACTCCCTTTCAAGCATGCTTGATGCTATTAGTAAATTGTTTTGAAATCTACCTTTGTCAGTGGTGTTAAGTTTATAGATAGTCAAAAAATATTTATTGAGGGCGCCTGGGTGGCTCAGTTGGTTAAGCGACTGCCTTCGGCTCAGGTCATGATCCTGGAGTCCCTGGATCGAGTCCCGCATCGGGCTCCCTGCACGGCGGGGAGTCTGCTTCTCCCTCTGACCTTCCCCCCTCTCATGTGCTCTCTCTCATTCTCTCTCTCTCAAATAAATAAATAAAATCTTAAAAAAAAATATTTATTGAACTGCTGCATTAGCCAAATTAAGTAGTTTGCTTCTGCTTTTCTGCATTATTGGGGACTGATACTTTGGTCTGTGAAAATGGAAATCTTATGGAATACCATAAACTTTTAAACATTTTCTTCACTGACCTATACTTATTAGTAAGCTTCAGTCATATTCAGCTAACAATTAGAATGAACACTAACCAGTGCCAAGCACTCTGCTGGTGAGAAGACTTAAAACTGATACAAAGAACAAACTAGTGATTGCCAGAGGCAAGGTGGGTGGGGGGATGGGTGAAATGGGAAAAAAAAAGAAAAAAGAAAAAAACTGATCTCAAAGAAAGAATTTAGCCTATTCTGACATGAAAGCTCTAAGAATTATATAAGCACATTCACTTAATAAATTAAATATACTTTACTCTGAATTTGTAAGCATCCGTTGGAAGATCTGCTCTGGTTCCTAGCCTTTGTGGGAGGCTGAATAATGGCCACTCAAAGATGCCCATGTCCTAATACCCAGAACGTGTGAATATGTTATCTTATATAGTAAATAAGGGGCTTGCAGATATGATTAAATAAAAATTAAAAGATCTTCAGATAGGAAAATAAAAAGATCTTGAGATGGGTAGTTTTTCCTAGATTATAAAAGGGACTCAGGAGTTATCGGTAGAGAATCCTATGTGACTGTGGACATGAAAATTGTAGCATCTTGAAGGTGAAGAAAGGAGCCACAGGCTAAAAAATGCAGGTGGCCGCTAGAAACTGAAAATAGTTCTGCGAGGGAGTCTCACCTCCTAGTCCTTGGAACGAACCAGCCCATGGACACCATGACTTTAACCAGGAAAAACAGATTTCAGATTTCTAATACCCGGAGCAACAAGAAAATAAATTGGTGTTGTTTAAGTCACTGTCTAGTAATTTGTCGTGGCAGCAATGGTAAATTATTAATTATTAATACAATCTATTAATAGTATATTGAAAGAAGAATCTATTATGAGAATGAATTTATGATGTTAAAGTAATGAGCTTATCACCAAAATATCTTAAATTCCGTGTTTTAAAATGTTTTCTGCTTTGTAGCCACTTTAAAATTGTTGACTTTTCTTAGTTTCTAACTTTTCTTATTTCCGACTTTTCTTATTTTCTATATTGTTTTTAGTTGTATCCAAAATTTTGTTCTTTAGGTAATATCTCCTCAGTCTCAATTTTTTTTTTCTCAGTCTCATTTTTCTACTGTCATTATACTTAATACACATTTTAAATTTTAGAATTAACTTCCATTAAATTCTGTAGTAATAAAATTATTCTTTTATATTCTGTTGGGAATGTCTTTTTAACATCTGGGAGAGCTTATTAGCATTGTTACTTTTAAAAAAGAAAACTATTAACATTTATTAATTAATAGGTCATGTAATAGTATATCTTCATTTCATTGTAGATCAGAGGGACCATCTCGTAATCATGACCTATATACACGGGAGGACAACACAGGCAGTAAATTTCTGATTAAGCTTAGGAATCTCATTTTTAATTCCATCTTTAAACTTTCTCTTTATTTATAATTTTTCTATCAGTATAAATAATGACCATTGCTGTTCTTCTAGCTACATTTCTTGTTAGAACAGACGTTTTCTGAAAAACAAATTTTAAATGGTAAAACTCTGATCTATAACCTTTAAAGCAGAAGCATCAAACCCTATTTTTGGGTTTAATCATCCACACGTCTTTATTTTTGGACTACCTAGCTAAGCACCTTGCTTCTATTTCATTGAATTGATAATATTTCAAATTCTTGGGGAGTACAAATAACTTTACTCATGATTAGAGCCCAAGAAGGCAGTCCCAAATGTTCCTTTGCCAGTTACCTAAACATGGGTGTATAAATACTGATTAGCCGAAGTCCTATTTAATTTTAGAAGAATGAACCTTCAAGTTCACACGGTATTTCTAGTTCATGAGTTTTTACTAATTAGCGTCTGAATAAAACTAAAAGGAACCTCATGACTGCACAGGTCAAATGATTCCATAATTAATATTCTTAAAAGGGACTTTCTTTGTCATAGTCCAGTAGATGGATTTTTCTTACAGGTGGGGTAACAGGCCCCATCTGCCTCTGATAAGCACATTCCAATAAGTTTTCTCTAGAGTTTCAGGCAGCGCATAAAATTCCAGGCACTTTTATTAACTAAGGTTAGTAGAAGGAACTATTTGCTATGTTTACTTTTTTAAATGTGGAAATTCTATGGTATATATTATTAATAAGTAGAAATAAATATGAATGCCAAGAAAATTTGTGAGGAAGGAAAAAGTACAATATAATTTAGAATTAATTTTAATAAACAAATCTCTGACTCTAGAACTTTTGAAATCTGCTCCATGAGTGAATTAGCCAAATTTGTAAAATCAGCATTTTTCTAAAGTTTTATCATATAGCACTCTTAGGTATAGCAGAACTCATCAGTGTGCTATAGTTAACAGTTATAAACTCACATGAGTACAATCCTGTGAACACTTTTGTCATTTAAACACATCAGAAAACTTGATTTTTTTAAAATAATGCCTTGGCTTTCTGGATAAGATTCAGAATTGGGAAACAGAGAAGAGGTCTGTAAACAAATTTAATGTTGTTAATTAATAGAGACCATCTATATTCTTCAAGTTATTTAATGTATTTTTTTAAAGACTTATATATTTATTTCAGAGAGAGAGGGAGAGCACACACGCAAGCATGAGCAGGGGGAGAGGTAGGGGGAGAGGAAGACAGACTCCCCGCTGAGCAGGGAGTCCCATGCAGGGCTCAATCCCAGGACCTGAGCCAAAATCCAGAGTTGGCCGCCTAAGGGACTGAGCCACCCGGGTGCCCCTAAAATATATTTTTTTAAATCACATGTTCCCTTCGTGTGAGGGTAGGTTAAGAAATCATTTAATCCAATCTTACCTGTGTTTCTGTCCCCATTCAAGAGTCTTTACCCTTACTCTGTCCCTTTCTCTGATACCAGGTTGATATTAGGGCTAGAATCTTATGGACAAAATAGAGAATTGAAGTTCAAGGTAATTGCATTTTCACCTTGATTTTACCACTAACTTTCTCGATGAATATGAACCAAGCATTTGTAATTTAGGCATCCTTAATATCTGGAATAGCCATTGATTTATTTACCATGGATCTGGAAAAAAACATTAGTGATTTTCTAGAATAGGACCCTAATTTTGCAGAATCCGTTTCAGGATAAGACTCAGAATCACTGAGTAAAGGTGGGGAAACCAAGACCTAAAGGATTTAAGTAACCCAACTAAGACTACCTAGCTCTTTGTTAGGAGACAGACAGCAGAACCTGGGTTCTCTAATGCCCATCTTACCCATCTTTACAGTATTGCAGTGTCCTTCCCATAATGAAAGGTATTATGACATGTCAAAACTCACTTTGAAGTGTGTGTGGGCATACAACCTATTTCTATAAACCACTGTTGAAGGGATGAGATCTAGTACATGGTTGTTGTCTTTGTTAGCGGTACAGTAACAAGGAGATTGGGAAGGCCGACAGTGGTTAAGTGGTGGGTTTCTCTCTGCATGACTACTTAACTAGAAATTACAATCAGACTATCACTCAGGTTGGATGCATCCACATTTGCAAAACAATCACCCTTCTTTTGGGGTGCCTGCATGGCTCAGTCTGTTAAGCGTCCACCTTTTCATGTCATCACAGGGTCGTGAGATAGAGCCCCAAGTCAGGCTCTGCTCTCACCATGGAGTCTGCTCCATTCTCAAGCAGAATCCTTGAGATTCTTTCTCTCCCTCTGCCTGTCCCCCTCTGTCTCTCTAAAATAAATAAATAAATACATCTTTAAAAACAAACGAAACAAGCAAAAAAAACCAATTGCCCTCTTTTTGTCAAACCCCTCCAAAAATATATATATATATTTTCTCCTATTTATTCAAATTACAAAAAGAGATTATTCCTTTTTCTCTATTTAAAAGATAAGTACCAGGGAGGAAAATAAGTTGTTTACTCATTTGTTGGTGTATTTACTTCCTTATAACCAATCTCATTCCATAAAAAACAAAAACAAACAAACAGAAAAACCAGAGGCTCATAGAGAGGCTTTAAATTTTTTAGTCCATTATGTGTAAACATTTTTTTTTAATTTTTATTTAATAAGATTTTTTTTCCTGAATATTTGAGGAGGAGGGAGCCTGTATAGGAAGGACAAAGGGAATATGGAAAGGGAGGGTATAAGGAAGGGGGCAGGAACTGTATGGGTGGTGAAAGGCCCCAGAGAAACTGAAGGCAACTACAGGCCATTTTGTCTGCTCACAATTGGGCTCAAAGATGACCCTACATTCATTGTCCATTGTTTTTCCTATTAGACTTTGAATCAATTCTGCAGTAGGTTTACAAAGAATTCTTTTAACTAAGGAGGAAAATGTATAGGGTGCATATCCAAAACATTTATAAAGTTCCTACTTTGTGCAAGACATGATACTGAGTTCTGAGAGTAGGGAGAAAAAAAATCCTCAAAAAATAAGGAGACCCTGCTTTTTAATTTCCTCAAAAATCTTAGAAGTTAATATGAAAAGAAGTCATAAAGAAAAATAAATTATAATAAAAAGGTTAAAATGATTAATGGCATAAGAGAGAAGCTCATCTAAACTCTTATCCAATGAGGAAGAGAAGAATTGGGGTAGAGGTGAGCAGGAACATTTATGGCCGTGGTAGAAGTTGAACTGAATTTCAAAGGATGGTGAAGATCTAAGTACACAAAATGGGAAGTATGAGGAGAAGCATATTTCAGTCAAAAGAAATATTTTGGACAGGATAGTGAAACAGTATTGGGAATATAAAGTGAACAGCATTCAGTTTAACTAGAGCAATAGTCAAATATTTTGGTCTCAGGTGACCTTTCCACTCTTTTTTTTTTTTTCCTCCAACTTTATTGAGATATACTTGGCATATAACATTGTGTAAATTTAGGATGTACAACCCGATGATTTGATACAGATATATATTGGGAAATGATTACCACCATAAGGTTACACCATCACCTAGCAAAGTTACCTTTTTTTTGGTTGGTTTTGTGGTAAGAACATTTAAGACCTCTCTCTCAGCAACTTTCAGACATACAATAATACACTATTGTTAACTATTGTCACCCTGCTGTACATTAGATCCTCAGAACCTATTCATCTTACAACTTTGTACCCTTTTACCACCCTTACCCCATCCCAACACCCCACCCCCTGCCCTTGGCAACCACCAATATACTCTGTTTCTGTGAGTTCAGGGTTTTTTTAGATTATAGTGAGATCATTCAGTATTTGTCTTCCTCTGTCTGATTTATTTCACTAAGCATAATCCTCTCAAGGTTTACTGGCGTAGATAGTCACAAATGGCAGGATTTCTTTCTTTTTTTCTTTTTTTCTTTTTAATGACACAATAATATGTGTGTGTGTGTATATACACACACACACACATACACACATATATACATACATATATATCACATTTTTTAGCATTCTTAGTTATTTAGCATCTATATAGGTTATACTTATCAATATTTGCTGTGTTAGAGATTAAAACTTATCATCCTAAAATATTTATTAATTTATTTAAACAACACTAATAACCCATTACATTTTAATATAATTAATATACTACTGTGAAAATAAATATATTTTCCAGAGCAAAACAATTTTTTAAACCCTATTACCTGGATTAATAGAAGCAGCATTAATGGATGGTCATATTTGCTTCTGCATTCAATCTGTTGAATATCACACACATCATGAATTTCTGGAAAACTTCATTGTACATTCGTAAAAATTTAAAAAGCACATAACATCTTAGTATAAGCATAATGACTGCATAGTAGTCCCCAGACCACACTTTAAGGCCTGCTGGATTAGAAAGTAGTGTATAGGAAGTATTAATACATAGGAATGGTGAGAGAAATGACTGGAATGTTCAGAAAAACTCATATCTACAAAACTTAGCGAAAGAGCATAGAAATTCCACACATTGTTAGAAATAGGACCACTTTCCTGAACTTTAAAACCACATCAGATATCCTAGCCTAACTTTCCAGACTATGCTGGAAAATATCTAGGAAGGAGAGATCTTATTTATTCTTATATCAGATATTGTTTAATCTTTTATAAAATACCTCCAGGTCATGCCAGAGGGATAAAAAAAATTAGTGTGATGAATTCTGAACAGTCCATTGCCAACTCAAGGTTACTTCCCCATTGCAGTTCTGACCGATCTAATTTGGAATGTTTAAAAGGGAGCACACTGAATTACTTAAAAAACAAAAGTATGTCCAATCCGGTTCTGAGATTTGAGACTTGACCCTTGGCCAAAAAGCCAAATCTCTCATTTTCTTTTAGGGTTACTTTCATCGGGCAAATAACGTGTCAAGAAAAGCACTCTTTAGCATCTGGCTTTCAAAGGATGACTCCAACCTGGAGAGCATAATCCTTAGGCATGATCCTGAAGTAAAAACATTGAACTTTGGAACTTTGACTTGAACTAATGCTTTGTTCAAAAAAAAAAAAAAAAAAAGGTAATAATAATGGAAGGGAGAATTCAGCAAGTATGCCAGTAGGGGGAACTGTTCTTCAACAAATAATAATAAGACTGGGCTTCTCCCGGGCAATAAGCACAGACCATAATCAGGTAGATTCTCCATGGTTTAACTTTGTGATGAGCCGACTGATAAAGTGTATTCCGTTGTTTTTTCTTGATGACTTTCTTGATCTAACTTAAAAATCACATTTCCTCATGGTCAAAGGAAGAAGTTATTTCCAATGTAGTTAAAGGTTATGACTCTGGCTGGAGGCAATGGTATTAGAATATTAAGATCTGATGAAGACTGATAAATCCCATGTAATAATTGGCAGTTTGACAGGCTGTGATTACCTGTGCTAGTTTCTGATCGCCAGAAATCAGAAAGCTTTGTATTGATTAAAGCTTTCTAAGGCAGAGTTTCTGAAACCATGCACAAGGACCACCTACATCAAAATCTCCAGAAGAGCTTATTGAAAATGCAGATTCTAAGATCCTACCCAACCTACTGAACTAGAATCTCTGGTTGAACACAAGAATACACATTTTTAAAAATGTTCTTCCAAGTGATTTTTATTCATGACAAAGTAGAGAAACCATATTTGTCTCTTTTTATCATATTTTTAGGAGCAGGGAATAGAAAGGTAGCATAAACACTGACTGGATAATATCAGTATAAAGGAGTTTACCTCCTTAAGCCTCATTCTAAAGACCCTCCATTTGCCTAGAGACAGAGCTGGGGAGGAGAAATTGAAGACACAGAGACATGGAATTCTAAGCATCAAGAACCCAAGATTTCACATTGCAATCAACAGGAGTGTCAGAAACAGACAGTCAGCCTGTCTCTGAGTCTATACCATATTATGCCTGATGGAAATCAGGAACTTAGGAACAAAGGAAGCCTCTTGCTTTTCAAGCACGTGCCACAATGAGAAGTTGAGTAATGAAATAAACACCTTCGAGGATTTAAATCTTGTGTAAAATGATTAAACAACATATTTTGGGTTTGCTTCTTGCTTTTTATAGTTTAATGTTTAATAATACTTTGTGACAGATCAGATGTGGCTTATCCGACCTACACTTTATAGCACTTTTTTAAGGCTGAATATAAAGAGGTAAATAAATAGAGGCTAATACTTTCACTTCAAAATAGTTAAGGTGACAAGATTTGCTTAGGAGAGGAGGAAAAATGAAAGACCGGGACTTTAAAATAAAAGGCCATAATGAAAGTTACTGATTTGTTTAAACAAGAAGCCAAAAAAGAGGTAGGAGTTAGAGAGGGTAGTTTGTTCAACTAAACCAGGCACAGTAGATAGACAAATACTGTATGATTTCACTTACATTAATTGAATCTAAGAAGCAAAACAAGCAAACAGAAAAGAACAGAAACAGACTCATAGATACAGAGAACAACCTGGTGGTTGCCAGGCAGGAGGAGAGCGCAGGATGGATGAAATAGAAGGGGATTGAAAACTGCCCAGGGGCGCCTGCGTGGTTCAGTTCGTTAAGCCCCTGACTCTTGATTTCGGCTCAGCTTATGGTCTAGTCATGAGATGAAGTCCCGCTCAGGCTCCTGGCTCTGGTGGGGACTCCACTTGAGATTCTCTCCCTCTCCACCCATCCCTCCCCCTGCTCGCACACTCTCCCTCTCTTCCTCTGTCTCTAAAATAAACAAATAAAATCTTAAAAAAAAAAATAAAATAAACTACAGTCTTTCAGTTATAAAATAAATAAAATGTAGGGATCTAACGTACAACTTAGGGAATATAGTCAGTAATATCGTAACAATCTTATTTGATGACAAATGGTAACTAGACTTACAGTGGTGATCATTTCCTAAGGTATATAAATATCAAATCACTATGCTATACACTGGAAACTGAAATAACATTGTATGCCAATTACACTTCAATTAAAACAAGTTTAAGGCAAACACATCTCCACCTTCAAAGCAAAAGATGAATGAATTAATTGAACTTTAAATTTACCTCTGTCCTTTCTGTCTACACATATTGTGTGAAGAATTTTTTCACACACTGTCCGTCATTATCCCCTGCATGTGTACATTTTCCTTGTAGGTTCAAATGAGGTGGAAAATAAATGAGTGATATTCTGCTGGCAGTAACTGATCACGAAAGGGTTTTCACTTAGGGAAAAGATTATAGAGGGAAAAAAAATCTATGAAAGTATATTTACCTCTGTGGTGGACCAAAAAAGAAATTCTGAGTGAAAAAATAGAGTTCAATTCCTAGGCTAGGGGAAATTTTTATAATTGGAGGGAGCAGTAGAGGTGAGAAGGTAGTTCGTTGAACTAAACCAGGCACAGTACGTAACAAAATATAGAGAAGCCTACTTTTTAATGGGTCAGAAGTTCTGAAACCATGCTAAACATGATTGTCTGCTTAGGGTAAGGATACATTTATGAGCCATTCAAAAAAAAAAATTAAGGTGTCTTCTTTAGGTTTCTCTTTGGCTATATCCCTATCCTGGATTATTATATTTTTATTTTTTATCTCTAAATTAAACACTAAAAACACTGAAAAAGTGAGGGAACGCCTTCTCTAAGAGACAAAATTTTCAAGTTTTTGTATTCTTTAAAATATTCTTCACCCTGGTGATGTTGAGAATTGTAATGAATGTGAGTATTTCCCATTCTAAAATCTCAGCTTATTCAATCAATTTTGCTCTTAAAACAACAAATGTGGTTTTACCACATCAGTGTAAGTGAAGAAAAGATAATTGCCAATTTAATGCTATAAAGATGAGTATTCAACTGTAGATCATTAAGGAAGCTTTATAGAATTAACATTGAAACTAAGGACAATAAATGTTAATAATTATTACAAACATTTATTGAGCATTCTTCACATTCAAGAAACTATTCTAGGTAATTAATAAATGTTAGCTCATTTAATCCTTACAACCATCCTTTGTTATTATTTTCCTCATTTTCAGCTAGTACACGGAGAGGTTAAATAATTTGCCCAAAGCCACACAGTCTGTATATGGATTCATACCCAATTTTGATTACACTATAGTTACCAAAACTCCCTGTCATCATGGAGTCTCCATCTTATCAAAGTAATGGTGTGAAAATCCATAAGTTCATAGAGACTCATCTTTATGATTCTCTCTGAAGGCTTAATGAAAAGTTTTAAGCTGAATTCTGCGTTTGATAGAAAGGTCAAGGCCATGGACTTGCCTAGTGTTGCAAGCAACAGGAACTTCTTTTAAGGGTGCCTGAAACCATGATCAATGACTGTAAACATGATGCCTGTTACCTAGGAAATAAAATCTTATTAATTTAAGCCTTACTGCATACATAATCATGGAGCCAACGTTTACTTTTGCACTAGCCATGAAATAATTGGAAATGAATGAATAGCATGAGTAAAATTTTAAGGAGAAATATTTAACTTACTCATTAAGATGCATATTACATTTTAGAATTTTTAAAGCATGCATTTGCATATAATTAATATGTCTGTTATAAATGAGTCACATCTTTCCTTAGCCTGAGCTCAGTAAAACCTCTGCTTAGTAATTTTGGTAGCAGTTCCATAGTTTGAATTATCATGTTATAAAACCACATGTAAATTAAAATATCCTATAAGTCCATTTTTTAATTGATTCAGATGGACTCTTTCCAATTAATATGATTATGTATTCCTGAATTACTAGCTTCAAACCTATTTAACACTTTCTTAACAACTTTGTTGGAATGCTATTATACTATTAATTATTTGATGCTTTTCTTCCCCTGTGGTAAATAAATACATTGTACAATATTTATGGCAAAACATTGTATACACATACATCATGTTATAATAATTTGATCTCTATTAAGTCATTTATAACCTATTCCTTTTAAAACATGAGCTAATGATGATAAGCAAGTCTTTCCTGGTCCGATTTATTGTTTTGTATTATACATGAATTCATATATAATTGCTTACTGTTCTACATGCTTAAAAGACTTGGTATTGCTTTGTAGAGTGAATACGTAATTATTACATTTTGTATGACAAAATCATGACTGAGAAGAATCGTTTTCATCACTGACCTGACCTTACAAGTGGACAATTAAGATGGAGAAATAATGGTTTTGGTAGGTTTATTTGTGACCATTGTGATATGTGATGTTGGCAACTCATTTCCAAAGTAAAATTATTTAACATATCTAACCTAAGCAATTTATTAAACAAAAATTTTTAAAAGAAAAGTTAACTATTGCATCAGAATATGATATACATTTTTAAAAAAAATATTCTGTGGGGGCATCTGGGTGGCTCAGTCGTTAGGTGTCTGCCTTCGGCTCAGGTCGTGATCCCGGGGTCCTGGGATCGAGCCCCGCATCAGGCTCTCTGCTCCGCGGGGGGGCCTGCTTCTCCCTCTCCCACTCCCCCTGCTTGTGTTCCCTCTCTTGCTGTGTGTCTCTCTCTGTCAAATAAATAAATAAAATCTTTAAAAAAAAAAATTCTGTGGACTAACTTTTTAGATATGTACGCCCAGAATGCACTATTTTTCATAACTAATTGAAGTAATGTGTGCTCTACATCGAGAGCAGATAAGCCCTTTGGACATTTCTTTATGTTTTAATTATTTGTTTCAATATTATTTGAAAATGAATTTTGTGAGACACATGGAACATGGATTGCTTTGGGTAAAGGCAAAATAACACCACGTTCAGATTACTCAGGTTTTTCTGGAACTATATGTCTGATACTTAAAATTAAAATTATCTGCAATTACATGGGGCTTCAGGAATAAGATTATATGACTTTGAAGGAAAAAAACCCAGTATATTAATTATTAATGTCTTTTACACAGTCAAGTACAAACATCTTCAAATGGAAATATTTTAACTTTGTTTCCGATAGTTAAATACACTTTTCAAAATAAAATATAGTTGGTATCTATCATGTGTGATATTTGGGATAAATGTTGCTCTACAGTTCCCTCTTTTCATTTAAGGCCAAAATGATAAAGGCATAAGCTAGAGCTGGGTTTGTGTTTGATCATCAAATGTTTATTGAATGCCTACTGTGAGCACAGCATTGTGTTAGGTATGTTATATGTACAATTCATTGTTAAATGCCTCTCTCTGGTTCATTTACTTACTGTGCTATGGATGCTAAATATGTTGAGATCATTTAAAGAGCAATTTTTTCAGATCAAGGCTAAATACTTACATTTGTAAGGAATTGGAGATAGAATTGCAGCCCTCACCATCATAGATGTGGTATTGAAATAGGGAAGCTGCCCATAAGGCAGAGTGTACTGCATGAGAAGGAAATACGGCCAAGATGAAACCCTGAGAAACACATTAGAAAAAGAAATCCTGGAGATTACAGGGACGGTTTCTTCCTCACGCCATTTGGACCTCGTGGCTTTTCTTTTTCTTCACAATCCCACCCCGTTGGCTTGGTTTCCACCCTTCATGCTCTCCTGGTGAGACCACATTCAACCCTTACCTTTTAACTTCCAGTAGTGGGACAGTTCTACTGTCTCTCTCTCCAGAGTTACAACTCCTGCAAACGAGGCCCACATATCTACTTATCTACAGAACTGACTTCAGTATTTTCCTCCCCAAATCTCCTCCTCTTACTTTTACTGTACTCCTTCTTTTAGTTCTATTTAACCCAGATATTTGAGAAGTCCTAGACTCCTCCTTCTCCTTCTTCATATCTAATCAGTCACTTTAAATAGTTATTATATTTAACTAATATTAGCTAAAATCTGGTATTTGACACTGTTCCAGAACCTGGAACAGCAATGTGTCAATGATCACTACTTTCTTTAGAATAAATGATGGGATTGGAAATTTGTTACATTTCTCTTTCCGTCTCAGTCTTGCTTTGCCTCTTTCTCACCAGACCCTGCACCAGGATGTTCTGAAACACTGTGTAATTAAAGTCTCCTGATCCCAATATTAACAACTCCTCCTCACCATTCCCCACACTGCTGCCAAATGAAGTTTTTGAAATGGAAACACAATCATGCACCGCCTTCAGAATGTCACAGAAAAAAGTCTAGATTCTTTGGTGTGGCGTAGAAGCCTAAAGGCATGTAAGAGCCTGCATTATTTACTTCAAGCCTGCTATTACAACTTCACCTCTTTCCTTTACAGGTACCTTGTGATATAGTCAAAGTTCTCTAAAGGTGTCTCCCCCCACCCCCACCGGCTTGTCACCTTGGGACTTGACTCCATTCTTTCTGTTCTGTTTTTTCTGTTCTTTCTTTATGTCATTTACCTGTTGGATTCCTATTCATCTTGCAAGGGTCAATTTTATGCATCCCCTTTGTGTAACCTCTACTCAGGGCCTCAAATAGAGTAGACTTACTTCGTCTTCTTTATTATGACAATCATTGCATTATATTATAAATTATTTCTCATGTTTATCTCCCATGCTAATAAGAAATACATTGATATTCCTTAAATTTTGGTATCCTTGTCACCTGTCATGGTGTGTGACCCAGAGTCAGGGGTTAAGAAATGTTGAATGAATGAATGAATGAATACTATCCCAAACCATGGGAGTCAATAAAAGTAGAGTTTTAATTTACATTTATTTGTTATTAAATAATAATTACAACTACATTGAGCACTTATTTTGTGTTAAGCATTATACATATTTTATTTAGTTCTTAAAATAACCCCACAAGCTCTCATTGCCTCTGTTTTACAATGAGGAACTAAGGCTAAAAGAAATTAAATACCATATCCATGTCTTATAGATAGTAAATTGTGGGGATTTGAACAACATCTGCTGTACTCCATAGTTGCAGTTCTAAACCATATCCTCATGTGTGAGCTATGTCTCAAGGATTATGCATGATCCGTCTCTCTTATATTAATAAATGTGTTACAATAATGACAGTTCCTAATTCAAAATAGTGTATTGGGATATGTAGTTAGACTCTTGCCCCAGATTTCCATATAATTTTTTCCTTTATTTCCTTCAGTGCTCTAATGACATACCATCTTCTCCGAAAGACTCTGCCCTGATGACCCTATGTGAAATAGCAACCCTACCCCTTATTATGTCAAGCTCTATTCCCTTATCCTGCTTTATTCGTCCTCATTCCTCATAGCATTAACACCTAGTGGTTTCTTATACTTTTGTTATTGTTTTTGTTTTTTTCTGTCTCCCTCCATGCTAATATAAGTTCTTGGCAAGCAGGGACTTTGCATTGTCCCCAGCCCTAGCAAAGGACCTCCCACACAGTGCCCACACAATAAATAATTGTTGAATGAATGAAAAACTTGTCACCATACTGTATGCCAATCCATAATAGATGAAGTAAGTGCATTCTTTAAAAAAATTATAAAAATCCAACTTTATGATACTGTAAACTGTAGAATAAATTGGTTTAAAACTCTTTACTTTGAAATAATTATTGATTTACATGAGTTTGCACCAAAAAAAAAAAAAAAAAAACCATTACAGAGGAATCCTGTTCATCTTTCAATGTAGTGAATTTTTATTTTGCAGAGTGACTTAGACCATGCTCTCCCTATATGTAAAGATTCCCTAGGGCACTTAAAATATAATTTTATTTCTGTGCATGTTTTCAAGAGAATGTTGAAATAGAACTCTAGCCACAACTGCACTCTGGAACTCAATGCCTAATTCAGTAAATGTACCAACTGAATAGGCTCTCCTTAGTATTCATTCACAGTTATAAAATTGCCAGTATATTTGTAAAAATAAATTTCACAGTTATTGTATTTGCAGCTGGTGGCTGGCAGTGTTCATGATCCTGCTTTCCTTAGCAACTGTGATTAAATCACCAAAAGAGATTCACACCGTGGACGCTTTGCCTTCTCTCTCATGAATAATGTCCTCTGAAATTATTATAACAGGAACAAATAGTAACCTTCTCATATAAAGCTCTACAGTGGTAGAGATAATGTAGAAAGATTTCTCTATGGCATTTTCTCTACCTGCTCCTTCAGCTATAATCTCAAAATGATTTTTAAAGTATGTTTTGAAAAAAAACAGCAACATTTATTTTATATTTAAGTAATGGTTTATAAATGTCTCTTATGTTTTCTACCTGTTATTGTGGCTTTATTCAAGAAAATAAAATCACTTCATTGCCATGATGTTCTGCTCTAACATATAGGAAAACTGTCTGTCTCTTTGACATTGTCAAGTTAGTGGAAAATATGTCCCTTGCTACTTTTTGCCCTTTAAATGTCAATTACTGAAAGAAAATATTTCTTTTCCATACAAGGATAAATTTTAAAATATTTATCCAATTGTTTTCACTCTTCTGCCTGTCCTCTCTAACAATATTTTTTTACAAATATGAGAAAATTCATGAATCAGGAGCTTCTCCTAATGAAGAATAATGTTTATGAAGCAAATCATGTTCCAATGCCTTTAATTTTAGGTGTCAGTTTGATTGATCCTGTGTTTTTTCTATGGAATGCGATATATGTGAAGTGCAAAATCATTTGTAATTACTCCAGGGCACAAAAGACAGATCAAAGTATTTCACACGAACACATTATACTTTGTTATTTGACAAACACATAGTTGATATGAAAAAATGTATTTCGTTCATTTTGCTAAGAACTAAACTGTTCATACCATGGTAAAAGCCTAATTAATCGGCATTCTTCAGTGTTAACTCAGTAGATTGTGTTTCGTAACTGGACACCTTGTAATACACACAAGGAGGAGGAGCCATTTTTTAAAAATGTGTAAATGATTGTATTGTCATTCATTCATACATTACCAAATGTTCATCAAATCTTTATCTATGTTAGGAGCCGGGACCCTATTAGGTGATATGTCCTCTGCTCTTAAGAATTTAAAGTCTTTTTGAAAGGCTAAGCAACTAAACCATCAATTAACCATAACTATAGCCATTTCATGATTTGGTTACATTTTAATAACATGACCTAAATTTGCAGAAAAAACAGCCGCGTGTCCTAGGCTTCCTGTGAAGGAATATACTCTCTGAAAGTGGTATTTCCCCAGCTTTTCCAGGCATTCAGGTCACCTTGAGCACACAGGTTCCAGGCCCTCCATTCCGGGGGATGCTGGGTCATGGAATCTGTAAGAATAATAAGTGCCCCAGGTGTTACTGATCTGGGGCAGAAACATTTACTAGCATATTGCACTTTTTCACTTTCCATTCCTTCATATTCCTAATATACAATTATTATCCCTGCTCTACGAGGAACTCTTTAGTTTCTTCTGGATAATGTCCAAAGAGCTTAGCCCAGCCCAGGAAGTTCTCCATGATTCAGTCCAGTCCTGAACACTGTACTGTCCTTGCCTCCATGCTTCCAAACATGCTGTTTCCTCTGCTTCAAATGCTTTCTTCCTCCTGATCTGACCAGAAAAAATCATCTCTCTTTCAAATTCAACTTAACTATCTCTCTTCCTGGAAGTCTTTTTCAAACCCTCACCAGCCAGCTGCATTGATTGCTTCCTCCTTGAAGTCACATTCCACATATCTATGTCTTATCACTGTTCACAGGATATGAACCCTATGATTTCATGTTTGCCTTGTCTTCTAAACTGCATAAGGTCTATGACAGCTCCTAGCAGCTGTATAGTGCCTGGAACATAGTAGACACTTAATTTAATGTTTATTGAAATGTATAAAAGTGCTAAGCTTGCAGTTTAAAAAAAATCATTGGAAGTTTTTTTAAAAAATGGTATAATTCACTATAAAAGATAATCTTTAGATTCCTTTCTAAATTAAAAATGATTTTTTACAATTTAAAATATATATGTAGTTAGTAGCTCATCCCATTTGTGACTTTTTGTATTTACTAACAGTCTTTCTGTGGACACAAAGTCACCCCCAATGACAAAATTTTCTGGAAATCTAGTGCTTATTCCACTGTATCTCACCAATAGGAATATTCTGAGCTTGCACCAATCATATTAGAGAAAGTCTGATTTGGGGTGTATAACATAATTTTAAAACATATACCAAAATTGGTAAGGAAAGCAAAAGCTGAGAAAGTCAGTTATAACAAACTTAGGAGAGATTTACTTTTGAAAGGGGACTTACAAGACAGCTTATTAAAACATAGGTCATAGAATTTATAAATTCTTAAAGATTATCTACCAAGAATGTAATGGGGAGATGGAGAGAGAGACAGAGTGCACAAGTGAGGCGCAGAGGGAGAGAGAGAGAATCGTAAGCAGGCTCCATGCCCAGCATAGAGCCTGACGTGGGGCTCGATCTCAAGACCCTGAGATCATGACCTGAGCCAAAATCAAGAATCGGATGCTAACCAACTGAGCCACCCAGGCGCCCCAAGAATGTAAATATTTATACGTAGCAAGGGAAATGGATCCAAGTCAGATTCTAAAACATTGAACATGCTAAATGAAAATACGATTTCTTTTTCTAGCAAGGCACTGAATCAAGATTTTACTTTGCTCAAGAGTAGAACTTCTTCCTGAGGAACTAGAGATGTTTTATCAGATTATGTTTAGCTGTTTCTAGGGGAGTATTTCAAATGCAAAGCATTGGAAAATATTTAAAAGGTAAGTATAAATAAGTATAAATATTTACTAAAATAACCAGCACTGCTTCCCAGTTTAGAAAGTTAAACCATTCCTGATGAGGTGTCTTGAAACTTGTAATAGTTAATTTGGGCAAGAGAAAGCAATAGAATTTTTACTAACTTGAAAATTTTCCCTGAGAGATCAAAGAAAAAAATATGACTCTTTTATTACTCATTGTGGAAGAAGATTTGAAAAATGCTCATTACTTTGTAGAAACAAATTACATATAAATTTTGCTCAAGTGGTATTTATTGCCTTCCTGCTTTTATCCAAGGCATTCTACCTTTATGTTAATACCTAAGGTTTTTTAATTGTATAATGGAACCTAGATGAAGAATTGGGGGGGAAACATTTCCATTTGATTGATCCTAAGATTTGACTTAGTTGTGATTTGCATCTATTTTAAACTCTATTATGAAATACAAAATATATTTCCTGTGAATCTCAGGGCATGTGTGTAAATATGTATGCATTGATGGAGGGGAGGGGTGGTTGAAAGGAGATTTTTAGAAGCAAATCTCAAGGCTTTGAGATCTAGCATTTATAGCAATAACTTATCTTTAAAAGCTCTATAAGTAGCATGCCTACCTCTATAAAGATCATTATTTCAATTGATAACAAGAAAATGAAGCTTTTTATTAAAATTATGAACACTTTCTTACTGTACATATTAAAGGATTTAGAAAGAAGTTGACAAGAGAGAGAATGCTCTTGATCAGAGAAAAATCCTGAAATGAAAAGCACAAATACCCTAAGATTTATGGAGATAATAACCTCATTCAAAGCCCCTGTTTATATTCATAGTCATTTTTATACAGACTCCACCAAGTCATTTCTTCTTCAGTCAGGTATTTTATTCGCTCACAGTATTAGACTCTTTCAAAGTGCACACCATACTGAGGCTTTTTATGATACTAACTTACACCTACCCACCCTTGGAAAGTTGCTTGGTTTACATTTTTAAGTCTAGTTGTTTTCTGTTTAAAGCTGAAGAAAAAAACGTGTCTGCTTTTGGAAAGTTGGCTACATATATTCCATTAATGGTATAGAAGTACTAGGATCAAATTACCCTACGACAAACAATCGCCTGACTCTCCATCTCTTTGGGGCTCAAAATTCAAAGTTTAATGGCCAGACATATAGAAGGTTCTCTTCCTGGGTGGGGAGTGATGGGGGTCATTTTTCCCTATTTTCTCGTTGGGTAACACTCTATTGCAGTTATCTACATATATTTTCTAGCAGAAAATTGGATTATAATATGTTTTCAATAAATGCTTGTTAATTCATTCCAGAAATATTTAATTAATTGCCAAAGTTCACAAACGTTCAATGATGAAATTGCTTCTTTGAATCTGATGTTGTTCTTAGTGCTTTCAATATCAGCTTATTTTCTTTCTCCATTGAGTAGGTTTCAAACACACACCAATGTGAATTATGTTAAAGAAATGAAATTATTTGATCTACTTCTGAATATTGTTTGTAATTAATTTCTCGCCGTATATCCTTTCTTCTAATTTTAAGATATAAGCACAGTTATTTTATGTCAAAATCAGAAAACTAAAGTTTTAACATGTTAATTTAATTTAAAGGAAAAAAGCTCTAAGATTCTCTGTGTGTCCAGCAAGCTTCCCAGAGTTCACAGCCAGCTATTATTAATAATTCCTATCAATTGTGGCAAATATAGAGATGATTCCATGAACTGCAGGAATGTAAGAGCTGATATACTTCCTGTCTCAAAGACTATAGTGTCTTATTTCTATAACATAAATCTAATTACAGATTCACCTCAGTATACAAAAATAAAGCATTCCTATGAAAGTTTTTGTAAGCCAAAATGGCATAAAACAGAGTATCCTTTGCTTTCTGAAAACTGTCTTATACCACATTACTTTTTTTTAATTGAAGTATAGTGGACATACAATATTATATTAGTTTTGGGTGTACAACATAATAATTTGGCAATTATATACATTATGAAATTCTTACCACCCTAACTATGGTTACCATTGGTCACCATACAAAGTTTTTACAATATTATTGACTATATTCCATATGTTGCACTTTTCATCCTAGTGACTTATTTATTTTATAACAGGAAGTTTGTACCTCCTAATCCCTTTCACCTATTTTGCCAATCCTCTCAATTCCCCCTTTGGTAACCACCAGTTTGTTCTTTCTATTTATGAATCTGTTCGTTTTTTGTTTATTCATTTATTTTGGTTTTTTTAGATTCCACATATGAGTGAAATCATACAGTGCTCTGCCTTTTTCTGTTTGACTTATTTTGCTTAGTATAATACTAGGTCTATCCATGTTGTTGCAAATGGCAAGCCTTCTTTTTTTTTAATGAATAAGTAACATTCCATTGTGAATATATAGTACGTCTTCATTATCCATTCACATATGGATGGACACTTAGGTTGCTTCCAGATCTTGGCTATTGTAGACAATGCTGTGATAAATATAGGGGATGCCACCTTTTCATACAAGTGAAAATCCTCTTCGTATTTTTTTCAGTTAGCTAAAACAGGTACTACTGTAGGTCTTTCATAAAAGCAAAGAGGTGTAACACAAACTTTTGGAAAGCGGAGGATACCTGCACATCATTCTCCTTCCTAACAGATTCTAGATTCCTATGGCTCCCTCTTTGTTAATTGGTGGTAATTCTGGCATCTATGGTATGACCCATGAGGCTGTATAAGTAGCGTTTTACTCCAGCTTCACTTTCTGCTGCTCTACCAATAGACCCAATGCTCTTTCCAAACCCAATTTCCCAAATATACTATATTTTCCCCCTAACATCTTGTCTTTGCAAATGCTGTTGCTTCTATCTAGAATGCTTTTTCCTCTCCTCTTTGTTTAGCAAATTCTTATTTATCTTTTCCCATTTAGCTCACAAATTTCCTTCTCTTTAAAGACTCTTTACATCCCTCAGAGAGAACCAGTTTATCTCTCCTCTTGTGACTTTGTATAATGAATTTATTCAGTGTTTTAGAGGGTTAAATATACCTTAGCTTAGTTGTTTATTTGTTTGTGTCTTATTTTGTTCTAACTTAGAATTTTTAAAAAGCCCTCCTCTACCTCCAGAAGCACTCTAGTTTATCAGACATTGTTTATTTCTCCACTTGCAAAATATACTTGAAAACTTACTGGGAAAAAGAAATAGTCCTAATTATTAAGTAGAAATATAGAATTCCAAGTAAATGAAAAGTCATATATATATAACAATTATATATATATAATTGAGAAGTTAAAATGAAAGTCATATAGATACATATATTTAGCTTCTCTGAGCTATCAAGAAGCCAAGAGAAGTATCAAATGAATTAACTTTATTTCATTGTCAAATCCTGATCTTGGAATTTAGTATATATATGTCAATAAGATTAACTAGGAAAATAATGAGATAAAATTTTTAGCAACTACATCTATTGCTCAAGTAAGCTTGAAAAAATGTTAGAAAAACCAAATATCTCAGAGGACTCATTTATTTATTTATTTGAGAGAGAGAAAGCACACATGCAAGCAGGGGGAGGGGAAGAGAGAGAGGGAGAGAGAGAATCTCGGGCAGACTCCAAACATGGGGCTCGATCTCACGACCCTGAGATCATGACCTGAGCTGACATCAAGAGTTGGATGCTTAACCAATTGAGCCACCCAGACGCCCCAGCAATGATGATTTCTTAACACTTGGGTGCATTTCCTTAATTACTGCTTAGTGGCTGAACTCTTTGGCTAAACCCTGCTCATAGCGATATAGAAATAATACTAAACTCTGCCTAGGCTTTTTCTCTAACACACTATGTGGCCTTAGGCCCAGCAATTACTGACATTGCTTTTAATTATGGCTTTTAGTAATTACTTTTAGTTACCTTATGTGTATGCATATATATGTGTCTATATGTATATAAATACATTTGTGTGTACCTGTGTATATACATACATACATATGTGTGTATATGAAACTCCCATTTAGAAATTGGCCCTAGAGATATTTATAAATTCTATAAATTGTACAACACCACTTTATCTGACCAAAAAATAACACCATTCTTAACTTGGATACAATCCAGCCTCCTTTATAAATTATGGAAGAGAAGTATCAAATTTGGAGAATGTGTAAGCTAAAATTTTTGTATCATTAGGAATATTAGAGAAAAAGACAAGAAAGTGTGCTTCAAGGATAAATACAATTGTACATAAACAATGTTGGAAGGAAGATTCTTCTCCACCCTCAAGGATGGTAACTATTGAAGTAGAGATGTGGCTAAAATTACTCTGTGGTGATAAAAATGAAGTCAACATCACTATCCAAGTCCTTAAGGACGTTGATGGTGACAAAAAAGTAGTAACAAATATCTATTGCAAACTCCAAAGTCAGTGGGAGTTTCAGCTATCATCATCAAGAATATAAATAGACAAAAGCAGTGAAACCTAAGAGAAAATGAAGAGTGACAATCAGCTACATCAGATGCCAAAGGAGGACTTCTCTAGCTGGGACAGAATCAGCTAGCTACTTCAGGGACCTGTGAAAAGAGACACGGTGGTGAGGGGGGTTCCCACAATTACATCAGGGAGAACTCTCAGCCAGTAACCACGACCCCATGATGCCCTTGCTCCCCACCCAAGAGCTTAAAAGCCAGAGCTTCAAACGAATACAGCCTCCTACTCGCCTGTGTCCAGAATTTCTGCCTTATTTGTAAATATTAGTCACTATTTGAGTTGTATTTCATATTGAAAAGTAGAAAAATGGGTACTTGTTTTCTTTTGGGTGTTTTAGAATTGATTTAGCTGATGTTTTAATACATATTGTGAGTTTAATCTCATTGGCTTACATTTCCTTCCATTTGGGAAGCCAGTACCTACTTAGAAGCATATAAAAGATACAGTCTTGAATAAGTTAATCACTATTCCTTTTTTTTCTATAATTTTTTAAATTAGATTTTAAATCACAGATCTATTCTCTTATTTTAAAAATGGGTTTATTTATTTGATTTCCCCTTCTAAATTGTAGTGGCAGTCTTTGGAAGTAGATATTCCCTTCTATTTTGTGTCTTTAAATGTGAGAAAACATAGTACACTTGCCGTGAATTTTCTGTTTCCTATTAACAACCACATCTCCACATTTTTATTATGTAATCCCATTTCTATGTTAGTAGTAGCTAAGTACAGTCAGAAAAATCTTTTCATACTTGTATATTATGCCATTATGTTTCATGTCTTTTCCTCCTCCTCCTTTATTTCCTTTCTTCTTTCTTTTCTTTTATAAATATTAAGATCTTGCTGCCATAAGCTAGGAACACTCTTGGGTATTGAATACATAAAGTTGGGTAAGGCATGCTTTTCTGTCCTTCAGAGTATCTTCTTTGATTTATATGATCTCGTAGATGAAGTATGCAAGGCTTAGAGAATCCCCTAATAAGGGGTTAGGTATTGAATTTTGTATGTGACTCATTCTTTCCACACCAGACTGATTGCATTCACTTTCCTCTTCACTAATTTGCCAGAAGTAAAATCAACAGGCCAAACAACCTGTTCCTTACATTAGAGGAGATTTATTGCTTATAACTCTTAGGACACTTGTTACAACCAGAAGCCCATCTATCAGCATAGACAGCATCCCAGATGCTTATGCTCTATATGATCAGCCTGGCATCTAAATTATAGTAAAATCCTAGGAAGGGCATTCTAAGCAGAGGAAACAGTACACATGAAGGCGTGGAGGTGAGCAATAATAAATTATCCAGCACTTAGGAAGCCTCAGGCAGTTCTCTAAGCACTGAATATATATTATCCAGTTAATCATCTAAGTAACCTGATAAGACACAGGCACAGGGAGGCTAAGTGACCTATCCAAGTTCATACAGCTAGTAAGTGGCATGGTCACACTTTGAACTAAGCACCTGACCACCGGTTAATATTGCTTCTGATCTTGGGAGTAGAATGAGAGAAGTGAGGCAGGAAGAATTCTAGATAGTTCCCAAATATATTTGGTTTGGGTGACATAGTGTCCTTAATGAAGACAAGAAAAATAGGAAGAAGGAGTTTGGAGTTTGCAATGCTGAGCATGTGGTTCCTATGGGATATTCAACTGGGAGCAACCAATAGCCAGTGAGAAATAAATATTTGAAACTCAGGGCTGGTAAGCCTAGGGATAAGACTGTGGGAACCGCCAGCATATGTAACTGGATGGGGGGCTACAGTGGAGATGATTCAGAAAAGGAAAAGAATACGTGCAGGGATGAAGCCTTGAGGATCATTACCATACAAAGGGTAAATGAAGGAAGAGAATCACAGAAAGAAAATAAGTAGTTTGAAAAGTAGGAGAAAAACAAGGGAACTGTGCATAGAATTGAAGACCTTTTTGTCTTACAGTACATTCTTTCTCCTGGAACTTTTGTAATCAATGATTATTAAAAATGGTTTTATTATTTTGTATATACTATGAATGCAGTGTTAACCACACATTACAGAGAAGCATATTGACTTATAAATTTATGAGCACATAACAGTGTCAGAGGGCACAGAGCTTACCTTTAACCATTGTATCTGCCCCTGGGTAAAAAGAAAAATGTTTTCTCCCATTCTTCAGATCCCCTGGTATTATTGCTCATTTTCATAGAATTTTAAAAGTCTTAGCCTAATTTCATGTTCCATATTTTGTCAAGTTTCCTTCCCTCATCTTTCCTCATCATCTGAAAATTACTTCCTATTTTATCTGCAGCTTCTAGCATCTTTTGCTCATCTGGCAAAATCATAGTTCTCCATGTGTAGACTTCATCTTTCTCCTTTCCTTAGAGTCGGACAATGGTTATGTCATTGGCTGAGAACTCAGCAAAACATAGTCAAGATTTAGCCACTGGCTTAATTCTGAATTCTTCTATACTTCTTTGAATCAGCCATTCCATTTATTATAAACCTCAAATGAAGTGGATTCTAGAAATGTCATTAAAAAGAAAGCTAGAATGCCATTTGTAAATCACACAGGGATATGTATTTCTGTTCAGCACTCAAGTGTTTTGAAATTTTAAAAACATATAGACAGATTTGGTGCTGCTTCACATATTTGGAACTTAAGAATTTAACCGTGTTAATTCAGCTATCTTTTTTGTACCAGATCCCCAAATCCCCAGCTGCCAGTTTCCATATCAAACACCTTACTGGCTAATGAGTATGAGTGACTAATAGGTAGACTTCACTGGGCAGCACTGATAAAGAAGAGGATACTTAAACATCTTTAAATCCGTAGTAATAAGTCTTAAATATCTCAAGTTGTTCAGCTAATTCCACAATTTATTCAGAGCTAATTACCACATAATTTCTTGTGTCCATTCACACACATACACACACATTTTGCTTTTGGTAGTAATATATAGAAAGGTGGCAAAAACAGTTTTTGACCAAAAATGTCTGTCATTTGGGGTGGGGTTGGGGTGCCTGGATGGCACAGTCGGTTGAGCGTCCCACTCTTGGTTTCAGCTCAGGCCCTGATCTCAGGGTTGTAAGATTGAGCCCCACGTTGGGCTCCACACTGTGGGAAGTCTGCTTAAAACTCTCTCTTCTTCTTCTCCTCTCAGCCTTCTCTCTCTCAAACAAATAAATCTTTTTAAAAAAATGTCTGTCAGTGGGATTTTAAAGATATAACATCAAATTTTTAAAAGTAACATAAACAGTGAAAGCTATGGCCTTAGTTTTACTTTCTCCTCCATTGTTCTGTATGATGTTTCTATACTACTATGTTGTTTCAGAGATTGTGACAGATGTACTATGGAGTTAATATAGTTTAAGATTCGGGGACCCCCTACTTGCATGGGCCCAGAGTAAAGGAGCCTACCAATGTGTTTACATGTTCATATGTTTGTCTGTTTGTTTGAAGATCTATTTATTTAATTGAGAGAGAGCGAGAGGGAGAGAGAGACCACGTGAGCGGGGGAAGGGGTAGAGGGAGAGAAAGAGAAAGAAGCAGACTCCCACTTAGTGTGGAGCCCAACCCAGGGCTCGATCCCAGGACCCTGAAATCATGACTTGAGCTGAAATCAAGAGTCAGATATTCAACCAACTGAGCCATGCAGGCGCCCCATCACGTTTGTATGTTTTTGTAAAATTTGCAAAATAACTTTAATGGCAATTAGTTAAGATTTTCTCTCTCCTGTCACATTTTCCCTCAAATCAGCTGGCAAGGGAGAGACCATGGAGATTTTGGGGATCTGGCTAAGGGGACTTGAAGTTGGGAAAACTGTATGTCAGGACACAACTCTTCTCTAGGATCTAGTCTCTAAAATACTTAAATATGTTGTGTGTTATCTCCAACACTTTTTCTGTACTCTTCCCCTGAGTGTTTATCTTCATGGATCCTAGCACTTGTTTCTGCTGGTTGCCTGGGAGAACTGCCAACAGGGATCCAACTAAGATACTGCTTTTAGTATCATTAACATATTATTTAATTAAAGAATACATCCCTCCCGGGTAATAGGAAAGCTTGCATACTTCACGCAAGCAACTGACCAAAGAGGTCTCTTGGTTTTCTCTGTGTGAGATTTGCCAGTTTTCTTGTAGTTTCCTGGTATTCTTAAGAGTTCAATACCACTGACATCTGAAAGAGTTCTACCCATGTCAATGGCTGCGATTGTTTTTGATTTGTTTTGATGAGCTTGACACTGTGATTATGATCCAAGGTAAGTTAAATATTTGAATGGAGTCAAATTAATTGTTCCCGCTGTTGCCCCAGATTATTTGCTTACACTGGTACACTCTTAATTCCTACAATGGTTCAGTTTGATAACATATAATTTTATTGTAAAATAATGATATTTTAAAATCTGAATGATATAGAGTCATGAGGTAAACATGGCCATACAGTGCACTGGAAAAGGCTATTTTGTTAGCCAGCAATCTGAAAGTTTTCACACTCCTTGTTAAAATATAGCATGATAAGTCCCAGCCCAGGTGAGTATAATTTATCCAGAGTATGAAAAACTCTCTAAGAAAGCTAAACATCATTCTGGAGCAAGCCGTATAGCTTTTTGCATTCATATTTAGGGGAAAATGAGAATTTAGAGAAGAATACAAATAACAACTATAAAGTTGTCTGAAAGGAAATGAAGAGGTAAATATTATTTTACTAATTTCCATGATTTCTCCTAGGTTTTACATTTCCCATAAGGTTTCCAAAACACATGTATGTACATGTGGTATATTTGGTTAGATTATTTCATTGAAATTTAGCTTTCCTTATTGCTGGGATGTAAAAGAAATTATTTCATTGGATCAGCTTTATTTCCATCTGTTCCTTATGTGCTGAGAAAATAGAAAACTAGCAAAATCTAACAGAGGAGTACATATCCTCTGGCAATAACATATTTTTCTGTCAAAGAATTGCTTGTTTCCTGAAAGAATAAAATTTGACTAAATGTCAGAAAAATTCTTTTTCCTTAAAACAACTTACTTTTTGTTTGACAAGAACTTATCGTTTAATTTCCTGTATTGTGAATAGGAGCACTCTTACTTCAATAAAAGTATATTTCATTTGAGTCTGGCTGTGTCTGTGTGACACAAAACAAAATTGGTGAACTCATGCAATATACTGCCTCTATATCGTTGTACACCAAAATAACCAAAGTGCTTGCTTGAACATTTCTAACAGGTTATTTTGTTCTGCCACTAACAGGAAAGAAAAAAAAAAAAAAAACACATCAGCTTCATTATTATTTCTTAACAATGATGAGATAATAATAATATTAGGTGGCATCTATTTCTAAACTTCTGAGCAGATATTATCAGTACTATAAAAAGGAAAAGAGTATTTTTTTTCTTTTGAAAGCATCCTATCACACACTTGTATTCACTACACTTAGTGTATTGAGCCACCTATAATATTGTTTGTTTTGCAAATTGTAAACATATTAGGAAGCACATTGCCAAATTATATTATGTAGTATGTGTTGATCTGAATTTTTCAAGTTGCATATTAAATATAGGATGACTTTTTTCCTTCAAATCACTAGCAGAATAGGATTAAAATTGATATAATCCATGCCCTTTGGATTTATGGATATTTTAAGGTGGTCTCCTTTAGATTTCATCAAAATATAAATGGTGGAATGACTAGAGTTAGAGGTGTACTTCCTATAATGCTGCTGAATCTTAGCTAATCTATGCACACTCCTGCGTAATGCATCTTGTGACAGATGCCAGAATTAGCAAGATGGCTGCTTGGCTTTAGGTTTGCCATCTGCTGTGAAGCTAATTGGTCTTTCTGTTTTAATCAATGAACCAAAAGAATTCTAGAATTTTCTGGGAGTCGCAGGACTTAGAGAAAACTCATCCTGACTATATATTTATTTATCCATCCAGCAATTATTTATTGAGTTCCTACTCTGTATTTGTCTGCGTTTGTGTGCTGAGGATACAGTGACAAACCAAAGAGTCAAAGTTCATCCTCTCACACAGCTCAAATTCTAGGGAGAAGAGATACAATAAAAAATAAATATGTGAGGGCACCTGGGTGGCTCAGTTGGTTAAGCGACTGCCTTCGGCTCAGGTCATGATCCTGGAGTCCCGGAATCGAGTCCCACGTCGGGCTCCCTGCTCAGCAGGGGGTCGGCTTCTCCCTCTGACCCTCTTCCCTCTCATGTTCTCTGTCTCTCATTCTCTCTCTCAAATAAATAAATAAAATCTTTTAATAAATAAATAAATATGTGATATAATTAATGTGGTTAAATGCTGTAAAGGGAGATAGAGTTGAATGAATAGATGAAGAGTGACAATAGTTGTGGAATGAAGTTATAATCTTAGATAGGGTGGTAAGGAAGGTCTTTGGAGAGATGACATTTGCATAGATAGTCAAATGAAGGGGAGGGAAAGCCAAACCTTTTGGAGTAGATGTATGTTCTAGGCAGAGGGCAGAGCAAGTGTGAAGGATCTAAGGAGAGACTTTGTGCAATGTGTTTGTTCAAGGATTAGCAAAGGGATCAGAGAGGCTGGGGTGGAGTAGAGGATAGGAAGAAGCATATGGATTACATCAGAGAGGAAACCAGGCACCTGCTAAAAGATCTTGTAGGGATGAACTCTGGATTTGTATCTAACGGTGATAAGAAAACATCAAAAGAGAGTTTTGAGCAGAGGAATGAGAAAATCTGCTGTGTGTTTTTAAGAGATCCCTGACAGGTACGAGGATTATGCACTCGAGGCTAGACTTGAGTGGCAGCATGAAGGCCACACGGGAGCACTGGTAGCCATCTCATTTAGACATGGCAGTGTTTTGGACTTGAGTGGCTGCAACACAATTTGGTGGAAATGGAGATTAATTCAAGAGTTTCACTAAATTATGTGCACAACTAATACAAGAGCAAAGGGATTCATTTAAAATAAGCTGAGAAAAGATATTGGCTCTTCCACTCCAGAAAATGGATTTTAGAACACAACCACTTTTAGAAGGCCCTCTCAAGGTCAATAAAAAATTTAAACTGTAGCTCTACTTTCATTGAAGGGTTGAGTGAGAACAGTAAAGAAACCTCTAATTTCTGAGCTGTTTTGGCAACTGAACAAATTAATAAACACATTTTCTCCTATATGTCTCAATAATACCTTTTCCCTTTGGTAACTGTGTAGACTATTTAATGGTATAATAGATTGAAGCACTGATAATAATAGCTAACAGTAATTCTCAACACAGACTGCGTGGTAGAATCATCCGGGGAGATATGGTTTAAAATACTGATGCCCAGCTCCTCCCCAGATCAATTAAATTAAAATTTCTAGGATTGTAACCCTGAGCATCAGTGTTTTTTCAAAACTCCCAGGTGGTTCTAGTGTTCAGTCAGAGTTCAGAACCTCTTCTTACATACATGTCATTTAAAGCACACAAAAATTTTATGAGGAAGGTCCTTTTACTTTGACTATATAGTAGATTAGGTTTATAAAAGCTAAATGCCCAGCTGACAGATATGGAAACACAGGATTTTTTTTCTTCTCAAACATTTTTATTATGTGACATTTGTTACATACAAAACAATATATAGTAAATGTAAGTTATTAAGCATAATATTAAAATAGGCAGCAAACTCACTACCTATTTAAATAACTAGAAAATTACCAATACTATGGGAAATACTTGGGTACTTCCCAATGTCATCTTCCTGCTTCCCCCCCCCCCCCCCCCAACTGCATTCTCTATTCAGGAGTATTTTAACTTTGAGATTTATAAATCAAAAACACGGATTTACAGAAGACAAGTCTACATAATTTTTTATTAAGAATTACACATTAGGTGGGCAATTCAAGAATAAATATATTTATTAATAGTCAAGTGGAAGACCATTTACTAAAGGTCCTTTGAACATCATCATCAAAAAATATCTAGCAAGATTAGTTCTAAATTCTGGAAACATCAAAACAGTGTGTCTATGTACCCAGCTAAGGCATACACTAGAATTCATTTTCTGATACCTTATTTTACCCTTCCTTCCCTTTTTAGGTGTAAATGATTTTTGAAATGTCATTTTGCAAGGTAGGATTTAACTACTTTAGAACTTGATTCGGATGCATTATTCTTTTTTTTTTTTAAGATTTTATTTATTTATTTGACAGAGAGAGAGAGATAGCTAGAGCAGGAACACAAGCAGGGGGAGTGGGAGAGGGAGAAGCAGGCTTCCCATGGAGCAGGGAGCCCGATTCGGGGCTCAATCCCAGGACCCAGGGATCATGACCTGAGCCTAAGGCAGACGCTTAACGACTGAGCCACCCAGGCGCCCCTGGATGCATTATTCTTAATGACTATATACGTTCCTTCTATCACATCAAGTTTGGGATCCTTTCTGTGTCTGGGGACCAATTGCTTGGCCATTATTCAAAGAGCACAAGAATTAAGAAATAGTTTTATCAATTTAAATGTATATAATCAACCCAAAATACCTTTACTCTCTTTCTCAACACTTTCCTGCACAACACCTATTGAGCTGCAATTCTTGTGGCATTTTTTCCTCTTAATATGTCGTGGTGTTCATTTTGTCCCAATTTCAGCTATATGAAAATCTTGAGACATATCATATAAATATCATGGTGAGATGTTTTGTTTTCTTTTCTAAATGTGAAATCTCTTCCTGCTGGGAAAGCATCACTTAGTTGTAAATGATACCATAGAAGTAGATGTCAGAGGTTGCCTAGAGAAGCCAGCTTTCCAGAAGAAAAGCCCTAATTTGTAGTGTTTGCCAATACCCATGGTATAAATATGCCCACCCTGACCAAATTCAAGCTCCCAACATGTCATCACTGAAAAAGATAATGGTGTGCAATAACAGACCATTATGTGGTATTTCCACCATACGATGCAATAGACACAAATATCCTCAGTAGTAAAAGGGTAAAATGTTGTAAAGTAAGTAGATTGTGACGGATTTGAATATTTATCTTTGTTTTCAATATAATTTGTTTAATTTTAAGTTTATATTATTTAATTTTTATTAATGGTTGCATTTAACTCTATCTCTCAAAATTCCGAAAAATATAAAGATTGCTTCTCACAAGCCAGTATGAGCTGGCTTCATCACACCACTTTCTCTGACCCTGTTTGACTCTGAAGGCTCCAGAGAATGTGTGACAAAGCTTATAGGAACACCAACCACTCGGCCACAAGTAGGATTACTACCAATGTAGGAATAATTAAATCTGAATCCCATGGACTTTTAAGGAGATAAACAAATTTCTGAACCTCCAATTTGGGTAACAGAGTACATATTTCCTTAACATAAGTTTAAAAAGGTAATTTTTTTTCCTTTAGAAGAGTGATTTGTACATAAAATTGTAAGTATGTTTAAGTAAGTTGAATTTAAAAGTTCTAAAGTATGGCACTGGCAGTCAAGTGCATTGGAGCTGTATCTTGAGTATTTTGGCATATTTATATTGTGAATTAAATAGGATTTGGTCAACTGATCTGGAAACTCAACTGCCATTTTTAAAATGTGGTTCTTTGAGTGAATATTCTGGGTGCTTTTAACTAAGAGATAGATATTTGAAACAAAATCACTTCATAAGTTGACCATTTTTGTTAGTCGTTATTGATTACATTTTCTAATTTTTTGTCATAATCAGTAGAAATCAAACCAAGGAGATGATAAACATCTGTGAAGACATAGCTTGTCATGCCAAAGTGAAGATCATTATACTCTAAGTGGTAAAAGCCAAGTAATAGATTGGATGCATGCATGAATATGTCATTCATGATATAAAACACAGAATTTTTTTTTAAAAGATTTTATTTATTTATTTGAGAGAGAGAGAATGAGAGAGCACATGAGAGGGGGGAGGGTCAGAGGGAGAAGCAGGCTCCCCGCCGAGCAGGGAGTCCGATGCGGGACTCCATCCAGGGACTCCAGGATCATGACCCGAGCCAAAGGCAGTCACTTAACTGACTGAGCCACCCAGGCACCCAATGAAACTTTATTTATTTATTTATTTTTTATAAAGATTTTATTTATTATTTGACAGAGAGAGAATGAGAGAGAGAGAGCACATGAGAGGGGTTAGGGTCAGAGGGAGAAGCAGACTCCCCGCCGAGCAGGGAGCCCAATGCGGGACTCGATCCAGGGACTCCAGGATCATGACCTGAGCCGAAGGCAGTCGCTTAACCAACTGAGCCACCCAGGCGCCCTAAAACACAGAATTTATAAATATTTTTTCTCGTTCAGAGAATGGGTTTCCTGAATCATTTTCCATAGATTTAGGTCATAAAATCGTAAGATATTTTTATTTTATGTGGTGTTTTTGCTTTTGGTGTCAGATTCAAAAAATTACCACCAAGACCTATGTCAGAGACCTTACTGCCTGTTTTCCTCTGGAACTTTTATGGTTTCAAGTCTTACATTCAAGTCTTTAATTCATTTTGAGTTAATTTTTGTGTATGGTGTAAGGTAGTGGTCCAGTTTGTTTGTTTGTTTGTTTCTTTCTTTCTTTCCTTTTTTTTTTTTTTTTTTGCATGTGGCTGTCCAATTTTCCCAACACCATTTATTGAAGAGACTGCCCTCTCCCCATTATAGATTCTTGGCTTTTTTCTCATATATATTTTTTGGCCATATATATATATATGTGAGTATGTGGATATATTTCTGAGATCTCTGTTCTGGGCCATTGATCTATGTGCCTATTTTTATGCCAATACCACAGTTTTAATTACCATAGTGTTTTAATATAATTTGAAATCAGGGAGTATGATGCCTCTAGCTTTGTTCTTCTTTCTCAAGATTGCTCTGTCTATTTGGGGTCTTTTGTGGTTCTATACAAATTTTAAGATTGTTCTATTTCTGCATATATTTATATTTATGTATTTATATTATTTTAAAATAGGGAGCTTTACCTATTTAACTCAACAGATTGATTCATTTATGTTAACTACACTGTATATCTTTCTTGGATAGTTTACATTGTCCTGACAAGTTTTGAGGGCAAGACAAGTGCTATAAATTCCAGGTAGAACAACTAAATGGGAGCCTAAAGATAATTTCAAGTACACTAGGTGCTAATTTATATAGAAAATGAAATAGATTCTGAAACAGAATAGGGGTAGATGTGCTCACAGAAATGCAGGAAATAAAAGGTATCCTTCTTAAATCTATTTGCTGAGTGAGAATGAGCTTCTAAGTTAACTCGATTTGTCATAGAGATTAATAAGTGATTTTATTCTCAACTTCATTTTGAGAAGTTAGTTCTAACTGAAACCTAACAATCTGAGTTGAAACAAATCATTTTTTTTCTTTAGTTTAAAACATAGGACAATTGATTGAAAAATCTTTCAAATGCCAAATACTTACATAATTTAGTATGTTTGCTCCTAATTCACTATGCGTAAGTACTTTAGGAGGGTTATAAAGTTACTTCATTTCATTTGATTCAAATGAAGTAATTTGTTTAATGTGAACACCTTTTTTCAACAAAACTATTAACCTTTAACTTGGTAATACAGAGATTTCCATACTGCTGTTCCTGCTAATGAAACCAAGTGAATCGAGTTGACCATACTCTCTCAACCTTTGGAATATGAAGATATTTAGCTCAAATAATGCTTTGAGTTGAACAGCAGGCCCTTGGAGCCTTTGCCTTCATCTTTCATCTAAATTACCTGCATGCATTTCCTAGAACTGATAAACTGTCAAGTGAATCTTGAGATGTGGGCCTTGGGGTTAATTTATAGCACTGCTGTCTTCTGCACTGAGTACAGCCACTTTTCTTTTTTTAAGACTCTGGTAAATGTTTTGTAAAACAACTTCGGTTGGTATGTGTCCTATTTTGAGTCCTTCATTACTGCAAGTTTGAAATCTCAAGAAGCTTGGTTGAGAGAAAAAAAAAGTCTTGGAAAAACTGGAGAGAATACAGGATGTTTTCTATTCTCCTAAGTTCTGTCTCAAAATTTTGGAGATTTGTTGCTTGAGTTAAAAATTACTAAATAGTAGTCTAAATAGTGAAAGATATATTGACTTAAATGGTAATACAGAGATTAAGTATAATGTGTGACCTTTGTCCAGCATATTTTCTTTCTATTACTTCTCATTTTGGACATTTGAGTTCAGAATATTTTCTAAAATATGCCAGTGGATTTGGTGGATTTGTTTGTACTTTATATTTTCTTAGTTTACATGTTGATATCTTTATCATCTTTCATCAGACTTTTTTTTAATCTTAAATTTAAACTGATTTAGTGGAGATTTTGTGAAAATTTTCATTTGTGTGATGACTTGTGAGTGAAATGAGTTTCTTGAGTTGTGTTACCATCAATCATCCTTATAAATTTAGACAAAGGTTTTACAAATAAAAGCATACATGAACATCAAGATTGATTATTTTCTCCTCAGGAAATGCTGTTTTCTTTTTAATCCCAGGCCCATTTTTTTTTCCTATTTTAAGGATGAAAGCTTTGGGCTTATTTATTTTTATTTTCTAGCTATTCTTTTTTTCTTCCTATAATTTGGTTGAAAATTTTATTGAAAACTGAAGTTACAGTGTTTCAATAATGATTTTATATCTCATTTTTTTTGCATTACTGGCCATATAACCTTGTAAAATCACTTAACCTCCTTGAGACTTCATTATCTATAAAGTGATGGTGATAATCAGGAGATATTACCTATGAAAAGTGATGTGAAGTTCTAAAGTGCTCTATAAATGTCAGTTACATTTTTCTAGTAAGTCTAATTGATAAAACAACAATTCTATTTCAAAGATGAAGGAAGAAACCAAGCGGGGGGTGTGAGGTGGAGGGAGAGGAATGTTTGTCTGAACAAAGACCCATACAGGACCAGTTGATAAGTTTGTTCATGGATAATGGCCACCTACTGTGATACAGCCATTCACAAAGCATTTTTCCACCAACTGAATTAAAGATGTGAAAGAGGATATATTTATGTATGCCAGTAGATCAAAACTTTATCATGTAGAATCACCAGAAAAAATCGTGTTAGAACATCAATTGCTGGGCCTCACTCCCAGAACTTCTGATTCAGTATGTCAGAATGGGGCTGAGAAATTACATTTCTAGAAATTTCTCTGGTGACTTGAAGCTACTGGTTTAGCGACCACATTTTGAGAATAACTGATCTAGACTGTGAATGAGAGGAACATTAGAAAATTCCAGTTGGTCATTTAGTATAGAAACTTGGCTAGCGTTTACTCTGCTGAAAGGAGACTTTATTTTGGATTAGATGACAGGATGGCGATTACTGATTGGGTCCTTAAAATACCAGAGTCACCATGTAATTTGCCATTAGAAACATATAATTTAGAGTTCAAAGGGAATTTAGAGTTAATCTTCATCATTTTCCAAATGAGAAAATGGAAGCCAGGAGGAGATAAGTGACAAATAATTACTGAAAAAATATGTAATTATAAAAGTCACACAGAAAGTTCCTGATAAAAAAAGGGGCTAGAATCATCGACACAGTGCTCATTCTACTCCCAATATTGTTTCCACACAATATATTCCTCTTACCCAAGCAGGCAAAGAAACAGAGGAAACATGAACCAGACTGCTTTACTTTTGCCTAGATATTTGTGGGGAGATGGACATAGCACATTGTGGGGATTTCTCATGACTGAGTCAATCACATTGGCTCCAAGAAATTAAGATGCTCATTACATCCATGGATTTTTCTTTTCAATTATGCAGTTAATAAAGGCTCATTAAAGTTGTCAAGAATCAATTAATTTCTCATTAATGCAGCCCAGGTTAAAGAAGAAAAAGAATACAGAGAGTCTATTTAGATTGTTTTGGATTTCCACTTTAACAGTATTTAAAATATTTGTCCCCCTAACTGGAGCCTCACCTGCCTAATTGCTTAGTTTCAGTTGTTTCTCATTACTATGTAAATCAACCTGTTCATATTCTAAGGTGGAGTAAAATACATCTGCTGGGGATGTGCAAGGGTATGATGCAGAATTGCTTTGGGCAGTTTGTTGATGCAAATGCATGGACTGCTACTCCTTTATATTCACATCTCAAGAGAAGCTGCCTTATGAGATTTCAGGCAGTTGTATTTTTGCTGTTCTACAGCAGTGGATTGGTTTGTTACTGTTAAACAGAATCAATCAACTGGAGTCAAATCATTTGGTAGAGGATTAGCAGGCTCAGTCTGTCCTTCAGCCATTATGCCAAAGAACTGAAATGTGTTTTGGTAAAGGTTTTATGTGCTGGGCTTAGAACTGGCTTCTCTTCCTAGAGCAAGTAGTGATTTATACCCAGCAGATGGTGAAGAATGCTGATTTAATTTAGTTTTACTAAACAACTAGAGGAAAGGTAGCTGGTTTAAAAAAATATGGTAAATTTAAATTTTAAAGTATGTGTATATTTGTATACATAGAAACATGTAAATATATTTCATACATAGTACACACACACACACACACACATGCACACACACACCAGATTCCCTGCAATAAGGGATGCCTAATACCCTCTGAGCTGCCTATCGTAAATGAGTGCTGGTTCTAATACTGGTCCCTATTCTTTGTAAAGTGACCTTGGTGTCCCACTTAAAGGTCATATGAGATAAATGATTTGAGGTGTTGTCATGTCTAACCTCAGTGGTAGTGTCTAGTATAAAGCCTCCAGATTGTGTAAGACCCTCTAGAGCTTTGAATTAGTCATCCTGAGCATCCCGCTCCCTGACCAACTGAGTTTACCCACTTTAGAGAGCAACATTCCAATAGGAATAGGATTCATGTTGATTTCCTCATTTTAGATGGATTTTCTTAGTCAAAATTCTGAAGCCCTGGTAAAGAACAACCAAAAAACACATTTTAGACCTATAATATATGCCAACCCAGAACAATGATCATGTTTTTGGAATCCAAGAAAGAAGCTCTGAATCAGCCGTAAGAACATTCATACCATACCAGATATGCAAAATTATCATTAATTCTCTCGGGGACTCCAATACCCTGATCAGTATATATTCCCGGTATATTCTTTATATCACCACTCTGCATTATTGCTGCCATGGGTCCTGTACCCACCCCCACCCATGCAGAAATCAGTGGGAGCCAGAATAACTTATCGGGGACCAAGAACTGGATATTTCCAGCAAAATGAGCACGAGGAGGGCTTCCCAGAAACCAGGCCTCTTTAAGCCCTACTGCTTTATTATAAGCACATCTGGCAGGCAGTGAAAAGGGCCCCTTTATACATCTCAGCAAGCATAACTCAAATGTTGACAATAATTCTTGAATTTATAGGAACATACACCTTAAAGATGAACTTTATAAAGAGTTTGCGTTCCTTGAAGATACACTTTTTTATTAAAATCATGGTATTATTTTAGATATGCATAAGCATGGTGATTGAAATTAATTCATAAGATTACCTTCATTTAACTTTTTTTTTTGCTGGTAATCAAAGCCACTTGGATGCTGAGGCATGAAATAATTGCACATGGTTCCCAGGCAGGTCTTCTCTGTCTTCCAATGAAACTGTCTTGAATAAACCACTATTATTGTTTTCAATAAAGGTGAATTGCTTTCTCTCACAGGCAGAAAACTGGCCTAAGCACTGAAGAACATATTAGGGGTGTAAAGTCAACTATGGAATTCCATATTTCAAAAAGGACTTACAATTTAGTTGGGTGAACCCAGGACTGGCTATATAATCTACAGGGCCCAATACACAACAAAAATGCTGGACTCCTTATTCAAAAATTAATAAGAAATTCATGGGCGCCTGGGTGGCTCAGTTGGTTAAGCGACTGCCTTTGGCTCAGGTCATGATCCTGGAGTCCCTGGATCGAGTCCCACATCAGGCTCCCTGCTCGGCAGGGAGTCTGCTTCTCCCTCTGACCCTCCCCCCTCTCATGTGCTCTCTCTCATTCTCTCTCTCTCAAATAAATAAATAAAATCTTAAAAAAAATTAATAAGAAATTCAAGACACCAACAGCAAATCATAAAACCAAGCATGGGGCCCTTTTGGGTGTGCAAGCCACATACACCTATGAAGCCGGCCCTAAATGAAACAAAAAGGAACACATATTGAGCATTTCTTTATTTTTTATTTTTTATTTTTTTTAAAGATTTTATTTATTTATTTGAGAGAGAGAATGAGAGAGAGCACATGAGAGGGGGGAGGGTCAGAGGGAGAAGCAGACTCCCCGCCGAGCAGGGAGCCCGATGCGGGACTCGATTCAGGGACTCCAGGATCATGACCTGAGCCGAAGGCAGTCGCCCAACCAACTGAGCCACCCAGGCGCCCCATATTGAGCATTTCTATGTAATAGATGTAAAACGCTAAGATCTTTACTTCAAATGATCTCATTTAATCCTCACGATGACTTTGTTAGGGTAGTTACTGTTATTTGTAGTTTAATGAAAAGAAAAGGCTCAAGAAGGTGAGAAAATAGGTCACATAACTAGTGGGATTTAACTTCAGATGAGACTCTAATCAAGCCCTTATTTAGAGGACATAAGACGTACATATAAAACTGTAATGCAACCTATGGGGCATTAAAGGCGAAGTGTCTGAGTGTTATATTCAGTAATTGCATTATTTTTTTTTAAGATTTTGTTTATTTATTTTAGAGCAAGAGAGAGAAAGAGTGGGTAGGGGAGGGGCGGAGGGAGAGGGAGAATCAGGAGTAGACACCGAGCTGAGCGCAGAGCCTTATACGGGGCTCCATCCTACTACCTGGCGATCCTGGTCTGAGCCAAAATCAAAAGTCAGACACTTAACTGACTTAGCCACCCAGGCGCCCCTATTCGGTAATTGCCTTAATCAATGAATTGTTTTTAGGCAAGCCAGCTCTTAAAAACTATGATGTTGCATAACCACTGAAAAATTCAGTTATTGTGATATAAAATTAAATCAATCAGTACATCAGTGGTAGAGATGGGGAAAATTGCTAATATTTTTGATGTGACATTGGGTGGGAAAAACCTAATTAATAATTTATTTTCTGTTTGTTTATTTTATTATCCCAGTTTCTGATAGCTCAGCCAATTGTCCTCTTAGGCTGCTCTTGTACAGGATCATGGGGGATTAAAACAAACCTGATTAACAGTAGTGTCCTTGACTACAAGCTTCAATCCTTGCCCCTCAGGAGCTTCCTCAAGTGCTAGTAAATTCTTCTCTTCTCCAGTAGCTGAGGTTCAGTTTGCTAGGATGAAGCAATATCACTAATGTCTTCGGACAAAACCACATCCAGATATTGTGTTTCTTTGCTAATTTGCTTTGTGGGCACACAGCGGCTTATACACATAAGAAAATTTATTCCCCAAATAATTTACTTGGATGCACTTGAATCATGTCAATTGTAGACTTCTACTTAGTAAGCATTCCATTACCTCACTTGTCAAACATCTAACAGGTGAGTACTGTATTTGATTAGAATATATTAGACAGCAAAACTCTCACCATTTCATATTAGCCTGGAACAATGAAGAAACCTTATCATTATTCCCCTGAATTTAGAGAATCTTAAAATAATTCAGTGCATAAAAAGCATATATTCTAAGCTAATGTTTGTATCACTCTCTAAAAAAAAAAAAAAGTCTGATGAGATTCACACATAGTCCTGGATCATTTTGTAGTGCCAGAAAGTACGGAAGTGCTCAAAAAACACAATGATGAGGATATGTCAAAGTGACACAGGAACCAGCTAAGCGGGAACAAGTTGAACACCACAATAAGCAGTGAGTGGTATTAAAATATAACCCAAAGTATAAAATAAATATCCATGCATCCATATTGATATAAATAATGGGTGGGTAAATAATAAATAAGATGAAGAGACAAATCTCCATACAGAGGAAAATCAAATCATTTATGTAGATAATCTACTATCAAGGGTCGGGAGAATAATTTCACACCCCTTAAGTATGGGCTGCATGTAGCAACTTCCTCTAAAAAAACGTGACATGGAAAAGAAGGAAAAGAGAGTATCTTTCCAGTGGAGAAAACTAACAAATGTTTCCTTAGCTAAATGATTAAGGTTAACATCGTCAGTGATAACTCATGGAATAACATGTCATTGCTATCATGTGATACAAACGGCACCTTTCTCTGTGAACTACCTTCTTGAAACTCATGACTCCAGTCTGAGCAAGAGAAAAACATCAGACAGATTTGAATTGAGGGATCTTCCACAGAATATCTGATCAGTACCCCTCAAAACGGTCAAAGTCATAAAAAAACAAGGAAAGTCTAAGAAACTGTCACAGTTTAGAGGAGCCTAAGGGGACATGATGCCTGAATGTAATGTGGTATCCTGGAGCAGAATAAGGACATTAGAGATAACCTGAGGAAATCTGAATGAAGTGTGAACCTTAGCTATAAAAATAATGTTAATAATCATATTCAACCTCGGTTGTCAGAAACATGCTCTTGGTAACAGATCAGCGTGAAGTAAGATCTAATCCAAGATCACAAGTTGTGTATATCTTTATCAAGTTTTCAATTGTCTTTTTTGTTTTTTTATTTAAATTCAATTAGCCAACATACAGTATATCGTTAGTTTTTGATGTAGTGTTCAATGATTTATTAGTTGCGTATAACACCCAGTGCTCACCACAACACCTGCCCTCCTTAATGCCCGTCACCCAGTTACCCCATCCCCCCATCCACTTTGCTTTCTGCAACCCTCAGTTTGTTTCCCAGAGTCAAGAGTCTCATGGTTTATCTCCCTCTCTGATTTCTTCCCATTCAGTTTTCCCTCCCTTCCCCTATGGTCCTCTGCACTATTCCTTACACTGCACATATGAGTGAAACCATATGATAATTGTCTTTCTCTGATGGACTTATTTCACTTAGCATAATACCCTCCAGTTCCATCCATGTCGATGTAAATGGTAGGTATTCGTCCTTTCTGATGGCTGAGTAATATTCCAGTGTATATATGGAATATATGTGCCCCTTCTTTTCACTACATCTGTCTTTGGGGTAAATTCCCAATAGTTCAATTGCTGGGTCATAGGGTAACTCTATTTTTAACTTCTTGAGGAACCTCCATATTGTTTTCAATTGTCTTTTTTTGTGATAGCATTTTAACTTGTTGAAAAGATCGTGTCTGTTCTGTAACATATCCCACCTTTTGAATTTGTTTTATCTTTTGTCGTTTTGCTTTCTTGTTCCTATAACCTTAATTAAATTTAAATTAGATGTTTGTCAACATTTGAAAAAAAGAGAGAGGTAAATTGCTATTGAGTGGCCTTTCCTTTGGAATTACAGAATCGGTCTATCAAATCAACTCAGGGCTTTGCATCTTTATACATAATGTGAACTACTGTTATGTGGACAAAACAGTGACTTAGAACAGTGTTAGGATGTTGACCCAGCTACAGTTGTACAATCAGTTAATGTACTAACTGTAACTAATGCCAAATAGAGATACTGTGATTGTTTCTTCCTTGGGTGGAGTGATGAAGCATATCATTGAACAAAAGTGTTATACTTTGTAAAAAATGTTAAAAAAAAAAACCAATCTGATTAAAACACACCAAAGGATCTGAATACACATCTTTCCAACTAAGACATACAGATGACCAACGGGCACATGAAAAGATGTTAAACATCATGAACGTCACATTAGAAGCAGTGCCCATTATAGAAATACGTTGGTCAGAAAGAAGTCACCTGGTTGCAATGTCAGAGTGCTACGTTAATGATGCATATGATGAATTCCTCAGTTCCCTAAGTTGTCTTAACTAATGAATATGAAGCTTCTTCATATGTAGACTTAACTGGTTTCCAGTCACATTGTTTTTCTGGCAAGGCCACCTCCTCATTTGATAAGCCACATATGTATAGGGAGCCCCCAACTTGTAATGGGTTAGCATTACAAAAACTTAATTGTAACTTGGTGGTTTACAACTCAAAATACTTTTTTTCACAGAATCCACTTTTTGAATGGTAGATAAATTTAGAGTCACGTCTAGCTAATTATATTTTAATTGTACTTATTATCTTTATTTTATTTATGAAATAATTTTATTATACAAAATTGGGAAAGTAAAAAAAGTAAAAATCACCTGCATAATATCTTAATCCAATTTCCCCCTCATTTATATGAATACATTTTTATAAATTAAAATCATTCCATATGTTTTTTATAACTTGCTTCATTTGTCTGACATTTAAAAAAATATTACTGTTGTATTTTTGGAGAGTTTGTTGCCATTGCATTTTTTATAACAAAGTGATAATGTATGTAATAATATTACATTAAAAGGCACTAATGTGTGTCTTATAACAAAGAGCACTAGATCACTGCCCTCCCCAATGCCCTCATCCCCAGAAATAGCCTGTTGACATTTGCTGTTCTCCCAAGTATTTATCTTCATATTTATAAGCATTATGTCTATACTGCAATTTCTTTTTAAATTATTTTGAATTAAAAACAATCAAAAAAAGATTCACATGGTTAAAAATTCAAGCACTATATTGGTATATGACAGAGGTATTCTTTCTACTGCCTCCCCCTACATACATTATCCAGAAGTTTCATAAGAAAACATTCATGGAAGGTAAGCTTTTCAAAAATTTAAACTAGACTTACATTTGACTGAATCTGGCTGGGCATAGAATTCTAGGTTGAAAATAATTTTTCTTGAAAATTTCGGAGACATCATTGCATTATCTTCAAGCTTTCAGTATATATGATAAGTTTGTTGCTGTATTTCTTCTAGATTTTGTGTAAGATTTGTTTCCTACTTAGAAGCTTTTAGGATCTTTTCTTTATCCTTGGTGATTTAAAAATCTCATGAAGATATATATATATATTTTTTAAAGATTTTATTTATTTATTTGACAGAGAGATAGCGAGAGCAGGAACACAAGCAGGGGGAGTGGGAGAGGGAGAAGCAGGCCTCCCGCCGAGCAGGGAGCCCGATGTGGGACTCGATCCCAGGACCCTGGGATCATGACCTGAGCTGAAGGCAGACGCTTAACGACTGAGCCACCCAGGCGCCCAAATCTCATGAAGATATATTTTGTTTGCATCTCCGTATCTATTCACTTATGGGGGCAACCAGCCATTGACGTCTAGAAACTCATATCTTTCAATTAAGGAATATATGGGGTGGGCTGGACAAAGAGAAAATGTGTGTGTGTGCGCGTATATATATATTTTTTTTCTTTTGGAAATCCAATTAGTCAGCGTCTTGTGTTCGTTTTCTGTTTTATTTAATTAATTATTTTTTTAAAAAGATCTTCTGTTGTCTAATTCTTTGTCTTTTTTTTTCTTATCCAGAGAAACTTTCTCAATCTTATCCTCCAACTCTTGTCTGAATACTTCATGTCCACTGTCATATTTTTAATTTCCAAGTATTCTTTCTTTTTCTCTGACTGTTCCGTTTTTAAATAGTATACATTCTTGTTCAGTGATGCATTATCATCTGTTATCTCTCTTTAGTCATGAACTACTTTCTATTTAAACACTTTCTTCTATACTGCATTGTGAGACACCACAAAGTTGACGAGAAACACTGGCTGCTTGAAAAAGCCTTGGACTTCACTGAAGAGCACAGCTGGATTTACCAACGGAGCCAGGCTGAGTTGGAAACCTTGCTCTTACACTTACTTACTGTGTGATTTTGAACATGTTACCTACCCTCTCTGTCCCTCAGCTTCCTTATTTATAAAATACGAATGATAGTGTGACAACTAATAGTTTTGTGTGAGGTTCAGATGAGTCAAAGTCCTTAGCAGAGGGTATGGTATGTAGTCAACACCCAGTGTGTGTTAGCTTTTTTACTGTTTCTCAGTTTGTTTCTGACTATTCTTAAGGCTTATTATCCATGTTTAATTATACTTTTTCTCATAATTTTAATACATTATATATTTGCATTCAAAGTTTGCTTTCCATTGTTGTTCTCTGCATCACTCATTGACATTTCTACAGTATATCATCTGTTTGTGATGTTTCTCATGAAGATTGATATTCTGCTACTGAATTTTAGTTACTCTCCAGTTTTCCTTGTATCAATACGCCATCTTCTCAGACCACTTCCTTCCCATTTGGTCACTCTCTTATTATCATTCATACCATGCTTTTCTTTTTCCCCATGGAAGTCTTGCTTAAATACAATTCAAGCCCAAAGCATATGCTTTCTATAGTAGATCCTTCTCTAACATGCTGCTTTTTCCACATCTTACGGGCTATTTCTTCTTCTCTTTCTCTCTCTTTTTTTTTTAAGATTTTATTGATTTGACAGAGAGAGACATAGTGAGAGAGAGAGAGAGCACAAGCAGGGGGAGTGGGAGAGGGAGAAGCAGGCTTCCTGTAGAGCAGGGAGCCCAATGTGGGGCTCAATCCCAGGACTCTGGGATCACAACCCGAGCCGAAGGCAGACGCTTAATGACTGAGCCACCCAGGTGCCCCTATTTCTTCTCTTATGCATCAGGCTCTTGTTGCCTCCTCCCCTTCACCCAACTTTTTTTTTTGTTGTTCTCCCAGTTCCCAACAAGGACAGGAATACTTAGGTCATGTAGGTAGATACTCTCTGGTTCCCTTTTTGTACACCCGACTGTAAGTTGAGTGTTCTCTACCTATCTTTAGCTAGAGAGGTAGTTGGTGTAAATTTGTACTAACTCTTTAGGTAATCAGCCAATTGTCAAATGACAGAGACATCATTTGAACCTCATTTCTGCAAATGCCCAGCATCTTAAAGCACTAGTGTAGTATACTTCCAAGACTCACAGCAGCCTCAATATGCAGATGACTACAAGGACAGTAGGGAGTAGACCAAGGAAGAAGTCTGGGACCCGCAAACTAGTATGGGGCTAAAACAAGCAGAAAAGTAAAGACGGAAAATCAACTTATGGTCTTCTTGATTTTGCCTAAGAGGAGAAATAAAGTTTCCCTTGCTTACCTATAAGTATCTTTGCCCATACTTCTGATTTGCTCAGGACAGGCTGGATTATGCCCATATAGTTAATATACCCATTCACTCTGAAAATGTCTCTTTTAGAAACCAAGTTATATGGCCCACTCCCCTAACCAGGCTTTCTTCATACTCCATTAGGCTGCTGAATATCTGAGGAGATATCATGATATCAAACAATTCTCCAGGTAGAGATAGATGAAGATGTTTCTTCAGTGTAGTACAAGCAGGGGGTTTGGGGATTGCATGTAACAAAGTACCCTATTTTCCTGGAGTCTATAATAATGTTCTGTACTAAGGAATTCTGGATTCCAATCAAATTATCAGTTCACTTTTTTCCTTGGTCAGAATTAGCTTGTGAGCACCAGTATCCCTGATTGTATTCTTTCTCTTCCATGAAACAAAGTTTTCAGAATGGTAAAGTAGGAATATAACAGATTACATGTTTTCTGGAAAATATCTAAATACTTTTTCTCCTCTCTCACTTCGATCCTCACTAGTGTATACTGCTCCTTTGTGAAGCTTTGTGATCTTTGTGGTGTTAATATCATAATTTGTCCTAAATGTGATAATTTGTGTTTGAAGAAAGTCTGAATCTCTCTGGACCTTAGTCTACCCTCTGTAATATGAATGATGTGAAATAAAGTTGGACAAATTGCCTTCTAAACCTTTTTAAAATATGTGATTCTTTGTTCCCACAATGATGTCACTTCTGTATTCCCAGCTGCAACCTCATGGTCTTGGACATTTCTTTGTAACAAAATGCGATTTTTTTTCCCTCTCCTATCAGTTAGACCACTTTCCTTTGAACAAGATGTACCCTCCTGTGTTGCATTCCAGTCTATCATATCCCTCTAAGTCTCAGGGAAACCTTGCATTAAATTTCTCTTCTTGTGTTAAAATTTCAAGGACATTTATTTATTATCCATTCTTTTGCATTACTTTATAAACACTTAAGACTACAAACAATATTGATTCCTTCTAGAATAACCAAATATCAGCAACCACCCCCTTCTGTTTCTATTGATCAATATTTTACAATTTGAATTTCAATTTTGACTACATGTTTTCTGTTAAATTTCCTGTTAAGGTCCCCTTGACTAAGGGTCTTGACAAAACCTTCTTTATCCTACATTGTTGCTTGCTAGGAGTCCTTAATTTTGGCATCATGAGCCTAATAGAGGAAATGTCCTCTTTTTCTACTCTATAGAACTGATTTTTCAATTCCCACATCTTATCTCTTTTTTTCCAAAATGATATACATCAACTTAAGAAGATTAAAACAACAACACCTCTGCCCTCAAGACTGAGTTTCCTATAAAGGATTTTGAATAGACTAGACACAGATTCCAGATTTATACTCAAGTAGGTTATGTAATGAAAGCATCCTGACTCTCGTGACTGCATTGGGCCCTGATTAGTAACAGTCTTTAAACCAAGACTTTTATTGTTTAAAGGCAATTTTTGAAATTTGAGCACTAGTTTTATGTCCTTGGAGCACCTAAGATTAAAAAAGTCTCTCCTTCAAGACATAGAGGAGGTAAATTTGCTCACATCTCTTTCTTCAGTTTTGTGCATCTCACTGCCTCTTCTCTGTCTCTCTCTCTTTTTTTTTTTGTATTTTCAATGAAATTTAAATTTCCATTAAAATTTGAAAAATACTAAGGGAAAAAATGAACTCTAAGTGTCTATCCTCATAGGACAAAAGGCAATAAAAGTTAAGGAAATAAGATGTGTTTAGTATCCTATTTTATGACAACCAAAAATTATATGAGAGCAAAATGAAAATGAAATAATGTATTTTTATGAAAATTGGTTAAAATTTTACATGTGAATTCCAACCTGTTATTAAAATTTTCTGAGCCAGACAGAAAATTCAATGCAGACAAGGAACAGCACTCAATGACAGTGACATTTCCTGACAGAGCAATTCTTCACATATCAGCAAGGCTAATTCTGTTCAATCTGACAGCAGTGGTTTAACCCATTCACCAGAGGAAAGGGCTTCTTATAAGACAATGATCTAAGCATTCATTTGGATGCCAATCTAGTTTGGCAATATATATTTAAAATGAACAATTAATTTTCAATGCCTAACATATGAATGATAAACATAATTTCTCATCAATGCTGTAAAATGGTGTGTGTGTGTGTGTGTGTGTGTGTATGAAATTATGAGGTATCTTCATTTGGGAGCCACATATAAAAACAAATTATACAATTCAGATATTCTCTCAGGCACCTTAAAAAATATCCTCAGGGTAATAAGCCTTTTCTTTGAGGGAAAGAAGGGTAGGGGAAGAAGAGAGAGAATCCCAAGCAGGCTCCACACCCAGTGTAGAGCTCGATGTGGGGGCTCGGTCCCACAACTCTGAGATCATGACCTGAGCAGAAACCAATAGTCAGACACTGAACCAACTGAGCCACTCAAGCACCCCAGGGTAATAAAACTTTTACCTAAAAGGCAGTATTTTGCTAATCCCAACAAAAGCGTATACTATCACAAGCTAATAATGTTTAATTAGCAGTATCACATCCATAAGACACAATGCCAGGTAGAAATTATTCAGGCAAAAATACACTGTGTAATTGAAAAATATCAAGAATGTATATTTAACATGATTACATCAAAAGCTTAACTTTTACCCTTTATAGCTCCTCAGCATATGAAACCCTGTAGTCTCCTCTGCACCCAGTCTCATACACAAATACTCACATCTTCTAGGGATCAAATATCCAGTTCAGTGCTTGTGAAAAGTAGGAGTACTGCAAATTCTGCTCTGCCTTAGAAGTGGGAAAAATTAAAAGGGAGCATAAAGGATACATTTTTCTTTAAAGATAAAAGTGGGCAAACAGGAACACTTGGTCCTGAGCATTTTCTTAAAGATGTACTAAGTGAAATGCTTTACATAAAATGACTCTTCAGTCTCCCATCAGCTCAAAGAATGACCTGCAGTACAGCCAGTGGATCTCAGATTCATTTGTGAGCCAAGCCCACAGCTTAATCAGGCATCTAGCAAGAGTGGTTTATAGAATTTGGGGGACAGAGATAAGTTCCCTCCATTGCGTCCCAAACTTCCCATTTCTTCTGCCTCCCTTCCTACTTATATAATGAACAACAAAAATCCTATGGGGGCACGCTAAGTAGGAAGCACTGCTATCATATTTTTGAGTTAGTGAAAATTAAATTTTCTATAAGCAACTACTTCTACATGAGTTTATTTGGATCCACATAAAGATCTCTTTCCTGTTTGGGAGGTTTTGTTGTTGTTGTTGTTTTTAATTGAAGTATAGTGACACGCAATGTTACATGAGTTTCGGGTGTACAACATGGTGATTTGACAAGTCTATATGTTAGCTGTGCTCACCAAAAGCATAGCTACCATTTGTCATTATATAACACTATTACAGTACCACTGACTGTATTCCCCATGCTGTACCTTTCATCGTTGTGATTTATTCATTCCATAACTGGAAGCCTGTATGTCCCACTCCCCTTCATGCATTTTGTCCATCCCCACCCCCTCCTCTCTGGCAACTATCAGTTTGTTCCTTGTATTTATGGGTCTGTTTCTGCTGTTTGTTTGTTCATTTGTTTTGTTTTTTAGATTCCACTTATAAGTGAAATTATATGGTATCTGTCTTTCTCTGACTTATGTCACTTAGCATAATACCCATGTTGTCACAAATAATATCTCTTGCCTAATGTTTGATTGGGCTAAGAGTTCAAATACCTCAGATTTCAAGCACTTTATAATCAGTTTCTTCTAGCATTGTTCTACTGACCAAGAAAGTTAGTAGTGATTTAAATTTAGGTCTCATCCAATTTTGCCTTTCTGTCTTTTGTTTTAACATATTAAATTAATTCTTAATCTAGGCACCTTTTAGTAAAGTATTGTTAACTTTTTATGGAAACTTTGTGACATAAAGGGAGCAGTGGGGGTGGTATCTTAGTAAAATAGTGCTATTAGTCCCAGACAGTAATGGACCATAGCAAAACTGACACCTTTTCCTGGATTAAGTGGTTATGTAAACACCGAGTATTACTAATTTCCTTAATGTTTTTTATATCAGGGTCAGTTAAGAGCATCAAATTAACTCTGCGCCTGAGATAGCATGATTTGTTCCTGGTAAGGACGGAAGACTCATGAATGAAATGGGAAGATAAAGATATTTTGCCCTGTTGCTATGGAGATGACACAGTGGAGCCTCCTCATTCATAAATATAGGTCACCCAATACAAGAAGCAACTAAGAACACTTTCCTGGACAAACTTCACTAGTCCACTCAGGCATAGTAAAAGTTAAGTACTGTTAGGAAATTCATAACCAAAACCATCTTGGACACTTACAAAATTTTTGCCAGACTTTGGGAAGCATATTTTCCCATGTAAATTTTCATGTTCAGTTACAGATGTTTTTAGTCTGGGCTGAAAGAACTTAGTCTTGTTGCAGCATTTTGAAGTTAGTCTTTGTGTTTTAAACTTTTTGATTCTGGGGTCACCTGGGTGGCTCAGTCGGTTAAGCGTCTGCCTTCAGCTCAGGTTATGATCCCGGCATCCTGGGATCGAGCCCCGCATGGAGCCCTGCACTGGACTTCCTGCTCAGCAGGAAGCCTGCTGCTTCTTCTGCCTGCCGCTCCCCCTGCTTGTGCTCTCTCTCACTCTCTTGCTCTCTCTCTCTTAAATAAATAAATAAAACCTTTAAACTTCTTTATTCTGTCAGCATGTATAAAGAAGTCATATTCTCAGCAATGTGTTATGATACAGAGAGAGGCATATTAAGGAAAAGACTTTTCTCAGGGAATTTACAAAGCATTTCAGGACTGGTAGCTGAATAGAGAAAATAAAACCAACTTAAATAATTATTTAGTATAAATAGTGATGATAAATATGCCAAAGGTGAAATCAGAGTAGACTCCTAGAGTCTTATTAGTCATATTTCATATTTCTGTCCTTTTCTGTTCTATTATATTTGAATTTTTGTTATTTGTGCATTTGTTTTATCTTAATTTGTATGGCATATTAATAAATGAGTCAATAAAGATAGAACTTACTTTTAGCTCAATATTTCTGTTGATAATAGTTAACAATATCCATGCATTCTAAGAATAAACACAGATCAATTTTACAATAAAATGGCAAATTATGCAAATACTAGGTGAATGGGGAGTAGGTGCATAGTATTGAAGAGCAATATTACATAATTATTAAGACAAGTTTGTAGTGGTAGACATGATAATTCCATTCATTTATGTGACATTTTGTCATTTTCAAAGATGACTTTCTCATATATTTTCCTATTTTATCCTTAAAACAATCTTGTGAAGATAGCATGGCAATTATCATTATTTTTTTTTGAATAACAAACAATAAATGTAGCCAAAGATCCTGCAGTGATATGGCTGGTGACTAGTAGGTCGAGGATTAGAAGCCAGATGCTTGAATATTAATTTACTGTGTACCAACTATTCTGGAAAATAGTAAATGGTAGTTGTATCTATCTGTGTGTGTGGTAGTAGGAGGGAAATCATATATAAAAAATGAAAGAAACATACAAGGATGAGTGAATGCAGAAGAGTTTCTCAATCTAGAAGAATGTTCAAGGCAGGGGCACCCCTAGGTGCCTCAGTCCATTAAGCATCTAACTCTTGGCTTCAGTTCAGGTCATGATCTTGGGGTGGTGAGATTGAGCCCCAGGTCGGGCTCTGCAGTTGGCAGCTCAGCAGGGAGTCTGCTTGAGATTCTTTCCCTCTGCCCCTCCCCTGTCCAGGCACGAGTGCTCTCTCTCTCTCTCCCTCTCAAATAAATAAAGAAAGCTTAAAAAAAAAAATTCAAGGCAAAAAAGCCCAGAATAAGCATTATGTACAATACTACAAGAAACAAATGTTTCCAGCTAGGTTTTGGAAGAAATCATCAACCACAATAAAAGAATCAAAGATCCAAATTGATATATTCAAAAGAGGAAGATGCACTCTTCAACTGCAAAGATGGTACAGTCTGTAGACCTGGACAAGAGAGGCCTCTGAAACTAACCAGGAATCCATGTGCCCCCGCTGACAGACCCCATGCCCTCTCTTCTGCTCATGCTCCAAAATTTCTAACCAGATGGTTCCAAGCATAATTGAGGACATGTTCAGGCCTCTTCCCTGGGTTCAGTTTCCCTGGAATGACTGCTTGCAATGGGAGAAAGTGTGGACAGATCTTGCATGTGTGGGTTGAGGTGTTTAGTGCCAGCTATCTGGTACAGAGAGATCTGAGCGTGGGAAGAAGACACAACTCTGAGGGGTCTGGCAAATCTAAATTTTAACCTAGTTTTTCAGGATGTTTTAAAGGTATATTTGTGAAGGTAGGAGGATTAGTGTAGTACTTTAACAGTCTGTCAGCTTTATATCTAGGTGCTGAGTCATGTGGTATTTGGACCATCAACTGTAATCTTGCATGGAGTCTGAAAAGGTTGGGGCACACTCATTCCAAAAGAATCATCTTAAAATAAAAATTATGTAATAGGCAGAATTGAGTGAGACAATGGGTAGATAGATAGTTATCTCCTTTTTAATCTCTCCTTTAGTGTTCAAAATCAATTCAAGTCTCTAAGTCCAAATCATCATGTATTTCAACTTACAGATGTGGTTATGATTGCTTTAACCAGTATTTATTTTTTATGAATCATGTAAACAAAGAGGTGTCAGGAGAGTGGAGCTAGGCAAATGGATTTGTGATTTCAAATAAGAAAAGAGAGTTTATGTCAAAAACACTAGACAGTTTCTGATCTCTGGAGATATTCTTGATTAAACTCTTGAACAGATTCTTTGGAGCATTTAGAAAATAAAGGTTAGCTAGTATTCTCAGGACAAAAATTATGAGAAATGAAATTAATTTTCCTTTGTTTCAGGGCTTGCTAGAATGGTTCATTTAACATAAATTCAGCAAGGTGGTTAGGATAGTTTCTCATGATCTTCTATCATGGATAAATGAAAAAAATTATACAGAACGATAGTAAAGATAAGAGGATTTGTATCTGCTTGAACAACCCAATTAGTGAGTTCATTAATAATGGGTTATTGAACTCAGAGACTTAATCTGATCTACATTTTTATTGACAGCATTTAAGAAAACATAGACTCTGCATACCAAGTTTATGGTTGACTCCAAACTAGAAATAATTAGCCAATCAGCTATATGACTGAAGCCTAGCAAGACCAGAATAACGAACTGAAATTACACATATGAAATTGAACGCTGCAACAAGGTGACTGAATGTATCCGAGGTACATAGACCTAGTTTAAAATCGGTGCTGCTTGTGTGCAATTCAGTTTTGTCTTTAGACTTTGCCAAATAAACATGATGTTCAGCAATTATGCTACCATTCAATATATTTCCAGTCCAGATTCATTTAGGGATTTTTGTTTTTCTAAAGGGGGAAGAAGGTTTGAGCACGGGTTCCTGAGGTAGGGTTGGTAAAATCGAGGGCAGAATGCCTCTCTTCTCTAGCTGGCCTACAGGACCACCTGACTCTCCCCCAGAAAGAGTGGGGAAGGAGCAGCAACTAGACGTCTTCTATTTCATTGAAGAGAGCTTTATTTTCTTTTTGATTATAAAACTGATATAAGCTAAATAGAAACAATAGGCCAAACAATAAAGTTAAGTACAAAGAATAAAATAAAAAAAAATGTCTTTATCCAGAGACATCCACCGATAGTGTTTAATGATCAATATTCTGGACATCGCCCTACATACGTTGTATGAATGTGATCATTTTGTGTCTGCTTTTCAGAACACCTCAGCCATTTGCAGGGAAAGCCCTTGTGAAACACAGGACAGGACCACTTTCACTTTGGCTCTGGGATACCAAAGTTTCTAAAGTGATAAAGCACAGTGGCACATTTCAGCTGAGTCTGCAAAGCAGTTGCAACAGGAAACAGCATTTTCCTAGAGGGCAGCAGTGTCAGGAGGAATGCTCTGCTCAGATGGCTAGCAGGAAGCAACCTGCAAACGGCACTAAACCAAACAGATGGTAGATTTGAACCAGGTAGTAGGGGAGACAGTACTTGGAATATGACCTTATGTTGGGACCAAAGTCTTGTGGGTCTTTATTGAGAAAGCAGGATTTGGATATTGAAATACTAATATTAATATTATTTGTATCCAGAGGCTAAGTGGGATATTTTGGCATATTTTGATTTTACTAGTAAGAGTTTGCTTTGGCCTTCAACTCTGATGGGGAATGCTTTCCCAGGTAAACTAAGCTAGACCATGTGTGCATTGTATAAACCCCTTTCCTTACACTAGAGCCTGGCTCAAGCCAAAGGGGCCATGCTGACTTTTTTTCCTTCACCCACCTTGGTTCCCTTCGGCCTTCTGAGGGAAAGGAACAGTTCTGAAAGGGACAGGAAGAGAGGAAGGTAGGAGGAAGGTATATCCTGAGGAGCAGCAGGTAACCGGGTGCCTCGCTTACCATAGCAGCCATATGAAGGACAAGGTCCTAGAAAGAAAAGCAAACCAGAAAGAGGGAATCTATAGTAGGGTTTAAGCTTTCCCTTCGGACATTGAGGTCTCCAGCCCCTAGTACTGTAGTTCACCAGGCCCCCTGGTTTAAAACACCTTGGAGTGAATGCCAGTGAGAGGTCGAAGGGCATAGAAATAGAAGCCCGAAACTTCTTAGGCTTTCTTACTGGCTAAACATTGTAGTTAACAGTGCAGATCATCTATGTCTTCTTCACACTATTTCTTTATTTTCACTTAAAAAAAAAAATGCCCTTATAATTCGGGCGTTAAGTAAATGCTAAATACTGATTTCCACAATGAGGGGGATAATAATAATAATAATAATAATAATAATAATAATAATGGGGCTCACTGCACGTCTTCTCTCCTCCCACCCTCCCAACATTTTTATCAAAGCTCCACTTAAATACACTACTTGCAATAATAGGGCATTTATACTTGATGTACCTAAAATGGACTCCTTAGAGAAAACAGAATAAAATGACTTTGTACTTCTATTTAAATTCTCAAGAATTTCAGATTTTAAGTAAATATACTAAAAGAAAGTGATTGTGTTTAGGAATTCAGTCATTCTCAGAATATTATGATCACATTGACTTACTACCTTTGTATACCTATATATGTATATGTGTGTATATATATGTGTGTGTATGTATATATGTATACATATATATTCTAAAATATTATTTTTTTCAATTTGGAAGCTAAAATCTAATTTTACATTATATATAGAATATGTATATATATTTTTTGAGGTTAAATCTATGTAGTATGTATTTGTGTATGTTATATATATATATATATATATATATATATATATAATCTTAGACTATTACTTTACCAGAGGTAAATGAAGACACAAATTCAACTTTTTTGGCATGCATACACATTAAATTTTTAAAATCTTTAAAGTCCTGAAGTTTGAAAATAATTTAATTTATTTAATTTATTCATTAAACTCTGTTTTTGGACTACCTTATTCCTCCAAATCCACACTCATTTTCCAAAGTTTAAAAATGTTCACTGGCAAGTTCAGGTGTAGCCAGCATCTTATCTTTTGCTTTGAAAGTATAGTTGATCATTCAAAAGGGTATCTTCCACAATTATAGAAACAAATAGAAACCAAATTAAAACTTAGAAGAGATGCTTTCTCACCATTCTCTCCTGCTTTGAGTGGTTTTTTTTGTTTTTTTTGTTTTTTAAAGATTTTATTTATTTATTTGAGACAGAGAGAATGAGAGAGACAGAGAGCACATGAGAGGGGGGAGGGTCAGAGGGAGAAGCAGGCTCCCTGCCGAGCAGGGAGCCCGATGCGGGACTCGATCCAGGGACTCCAGGATCATGACCTGAGCCGAAGGCAGTCGCTTAACCAACTGAGCCACCCAGGCGCCCTGCTTTGAGTGTTTAATGGAATTTGGAAGCCCTATAAATCTGGCCCTTTACAGAAGTGGATACAAGTTTTTCTTTATCTGAGCCCTAATGTTATTTCTCATATAAAATGCCCCAACAGATGGAAGAATGACCCATTCTCCCTACGTGTTATGGATATTGATTGTTTTCTTTTAAAAAATGGAAGGTTAATGCTTCTGCTGAGTCCACAGTACAGATTCTGCTGAGAATTGAAACTCATTTTCAGTTGCTCAGAATTGGAAACAAAATTCTTGCCAAGATATTTGTTAGACCTCTGCAAGTAAAATCAAGGTGTAGTTCAAACTGAACCAGGTATGTGGATCTTTACAGATCACATGAGCATTGTCAATGGTTTACCCAAGGAATGTGGTGAATAGTCAGCCCTATTTTCAATTTAAAAGTCTTCATTTTGAAGGTTAGAATATAAGGATCATGGTTTTTTTTTTTAATTTTATTTATTTATTTGACAGAGAGAGACACAGCAAGAGAGGGAACACAAGCAGGGGGAGTGGGAGAGGGAGAAGCAGGCTTCCCGCTGAGCAGGGAGCCCAATGCGGGGCTCGATCCCAGGCCTCTGGGATCATGACCTGAGCTGAAGGCAGACGCTTAACGACTGAGCCACCCAGGTACCGCTGGGATCATGGTTTTAAATGAAAATGGTATTGGGGTACCTGGGTGGCTCAGTCGGTTCTGTGTCTGACTCTTGATTTTGGCACAGGTCATGATCTGAGGGTTGTGAGATCAAGCCCCGCATCAGGCTCCAGGCTGGGTGTAAAACCTGCTTAAGATTCTCTTTCTCCCTCTGCCCCTCTCCCCCTAAAAAAAAAGAAAAGAAAATTGTGTTTTGTCTGGTAAGTTAGGATTCCTCTTGCAAATATTGATAGTAAAATGAAGCTATTCATCTTTTGTTTATACCAAAGAATATACTTTATGAATTCAGAAGCATGAAATAATGTCCCTTTATGGTTAACTTTTGCTTTCCTTGCATATGTTAATAATAGGAAGAATAAGACGGATAATGGTATTTGAGGGTAGTTAAGCACTTAATTTTCATAAGTAATTTAATTCGCTTCATTCAACAGATTTTTCTGCTGGACATAACTTATTTGAGTCATTTGTTTTAATCCCAAGAGAACGATTTATGCATTGGTGACAAACTGAAGTTGTAAAGGACCATGTGTGTAACTGTCCCTAGAAAAAATGAGTTGCTCCAGACTCAGCTCCCTGACCACTGCAGACTATTACACTCTCCCCTTAGCAGCCAGCCTCCCATTCTTCTACTTCATCCAGGCCAGAAATGACTGAGGCAAGATTTGGACTAGTTCACCTTTCGAAAAAATGCTCACCTCTCTGCCCATGAAAAGAAGAAGCTGGCCCAACCTTTTAAAACTGTGGCAAATTTGCAAATAAAAGTACAGTCAATAGCATTAAAAATCTAATACAAAAGGATATGGAAGATGTTGTAGGACAAGAAACTCATTTTAACTGAGAAGCTGCTATATATAATAGACATAAGAATCTGTGTATTTTCCCACTTTTCACTCTAAAACTATCCTGTAATAGAAATATCCCAATTGCCTGTTTCATATAGGAGCAATCCTAGATAGAGAAATTAAATAATTTGCTCAAGGGCAAACAACTGTTCAACCCCAGGGCAATTTGATTCCTAAGGCTGTGCTCTTTCAGAATTTCTTTTTTTTTTAATTTTATTTTATTATGTTAATCGCCATACATTACATCATTAGTTTTTGATGTAGTGTTCCATGAATAATCGTTTGCGTATAACATCCAGAGCTCCATTCAATACGTGCCCTCTTTAATACCTATCACCAGGCTAACCCATCCCCTCACCCCACTCCCCTCTAGAACCCTCAGTTTATTTCTATGCAGCCTTTGTGACGATGAAGAAGGTGCTTGGTTCTTTTTGAATAATCAGGATCAACAATGATGCTTAGAGTCGTAGTTTTGCTTCTGGATTTAACAAGTGTAAGAGGATACTTATCCTGAGTGTAAGCATCAATCCTAACCATAAAGAATTAGAGTCAGTTCCTCCTACCAAAACAAAGTCCACTTTTGGTAGTGATACTGGTTTAAATGTTTAGATGTGTTTCTGGTTTTATTCATAATCAGCCTGGTTTTCTAACCTGTGTATTAAAGATGAAGTTAATTAAACCATAGGGAAAAGAAATACAATGGGCCTATGTAACTGGGTGAATTACTCTCCTTTTATTTATCTAAAGACCAGATTCCCTTCCGTGCCTCCCAGGGGACAACTATGGGAATGTTGTCACTGCTTAGTAGCATGGGACAGTGCATTATTATACTGGGTAGAGTCAGAATGAAAGAATATTTTCATTTCATACTTAATGTCCATGCTACATAGAGCTTTTTATTGCTATTGCTTGTTTTGTTTTCTAACACAATTTTTTAATCCAGTATTTCCCAAAGTATGATCCACAGACTACCTGAATCAGAATACTGCTGGCTCAATTAATACAGCATTGCTCTTATTATACGTAAAATAATTAAAATGGTCTACTTAGGACAGTTATTGATATTTAAGATTTCTTTCATTAAAGTGTGTTAATCCTCAGGGCGCCTGGGTGGCTCAGTCATTAAGCATCTGCATTTGGCTCAGGTCATGATCCCAGGGTCCTGGGATCGAGCCCTGCATCGGGCTCCCTGCTCAGCGGGAAGCCTGCTTCTCCCTCTTCCACTCCCCCTGCTTGTGCTCCCTCTCTCGCTGTCTCTCTCTGCAAATAAATAAATAAATATTTTTTTTTAAAGTGTGTTAATTTTCATTTGGTAATATTTCCTCCCATTAAGCTTACAGATGATTTTTTAAAACAAGCCATTCCATTAATATCGTGTCTCTTCAAAACACTTTCTTTTCTTTCTTTAATTTTTTTCTCACCCCTTCCTCCTTTTCTTCTCTCTCTCCCTTCCACCTTCCCCTTCTTCTTCCTTCCTTCCTTCCTTCTTGCCTTTCTTCCTCATTCCATCCTTTCTCCTTTCTGTTCTTTAAGAGCTTCTATTAATTCTGTCCATAACTTCACATTTTACATTTGATAGAAATGACCATGACAATACTGACCAGGATGTATGTGCTTTGATTTCTTTAATTTAATTGAGATTTTTACTTTTCAATTAATTTAAGCAGTGGTTTTGTGCTAGTTCATTCATTCAATAAGTAGTAATGTCTGCTTGGTTCCAATGGCTATGATATAATATGATCTATTGAGTTCTATAAGAGCTGTGGTCAACAGTATGAGAATCTGGAGGAAAAATTAATGAGTCTGGCTTGCAAGGATTGAGAAAGACTTTACTAAGGAATCTATGTGTGAATCAATTACAATAGCTGTTTTACACTCAACATTCAATATTTCCTACTTTTATGAAATATAAAAGGGTCACCTTGTAATAAATCCAAAGAATGTTTGGATACATTTATTTATGATTTTTTTTTTAATGTCACACATTTCATATACACAAAGTCCTAAATCTTCCCTTACCTGTTGTAAAAGAGGGTTCACCTTTGGTCATTTATGTCATTTATCTTACAAAATACATAGTTAATACCTTAATATTTATTATATACAGACTTAGTAACTGACCTACTACTTTTAAAGAAATAAGTTTAAAAGTATATTAAGGAAGGCATGTGTTGTGATGAGCACTGGGTGTTACATGCACTAATGAACCGCTGAACACATCAAAAACTAACAATATACTATATGCTGGCTAACTGAATATAATAAAAATATAAATTAAAAAAAGTATATTAAATATGTAATCTAAAGTTTGATTTAAACTTCGAAATTTTGTTGTATTTCTTCTTCTAGTGTGTAGATGGTTTCCATGGAGCAAATTTAGGAAGATTTTTTAAATAGAATGATATTATTAGATTTTATCAATGAATTTATTTTTTCCTTTCATTAAATGCATCTAACAGTTTAATCTCCAGAAAATACTGTGGATGAATTTCCAATGAGGCATCCCAGCTGTTGAATATATTTCTATCTTGTTTTTGATAGAAACTCTAAACTGGAGACAGATAAAGATCATTGTATCACAGGTAGATTTCTCTGTTCCCTTACCAGTAAACTTGCTTATCTTGCCTGAAATGATTCCATCAGCCATGATCCCACGGATGACTGTAAAACTTGATATATTTATGCTCATGCTACTATATCACAGTGTGCTTGTTTTCAGTCCTAGCCTGCAATGTCACAGATGACAAAGTTGGACTGAGTCCTCCACTGTGGCTACTGTTCACAGCCAAGGTGGAGTGACTTTAGAAGTCAGCAAAGATCCACACAGGTCCTGCACTGATTCTGTGCAGTTCTGGATACTTTGCTGAGGAGTTTCAAACTTAATATTACAGTTCAAAGCAAAAGAAATGAATAAAAACCTCATAAAACTTTCTATGTAGGAGCTTCTGAACTACAGGAACAATAAGATTGTGCTTGTGGGGAACAACATAACTTTTCCTTTAACAGTCCAATAAAATGATCTAGACCTACATAGAAGAAAAAATCCTATTATCAGCCACCTCTCCTTCTACCACCGTTTCCAAGGAAGAGAAAGCTTTTATTAACCTCCCCAGTTCTTGATCCAATTTGCTGTTCCTGTATCTTTCCATCTAAAATGACTGTCCTTGGAGCACCTGGGTGGCTCAGTTCGTTGAGCATCTGACTCTTGTTTTCAGCTCAGGTCGTAATCTCCTGGGTTGTGGGTTAGGGGAAGGGGGCTGGGCATTGGGTTCTGAGCTCAGCAGGGAGCCACCTTGAAGATTGTCCCTCTGTCCCTCTGCCCCTCCCCCCCCACTTTCTCTCTCCATCTCTTTCTCTCTCTCAAATAAATAAATCTTTTAAAAAATTAAAAAAAAAATGACTGTCCTTTTCCTTTGTACTGCTTTGTTCCTTACTGGAAACCACCCAATTTCCAAGGCATTAGTGTGTGTCTGATATTTACTGAAGGCTTTGAAAACTGAGCAGATCATTTGAACAGCAACTTTGAATTGAATATTATACACCACTATTCTAAAAATCCATCAGTCTTGCCTCAAGAGGAATTTTCTCTTGGCCCTATCTCTCCATTTTCTTGGGACTGGCTGTCGATCCAAGTCAATGTTCCTATCTATTCAAGTTGCCATCCTCCAACACTGAATGCCTTTAATTTCTTAAGCAGAGCCATTGAACTCTCTACACATTATCCCTTCCCCAAATTACAGCTAAGTGCTCTTTATGCATCCAATATTGCATTAAAAGGCTTGGGTAAGCAAGGCCCATCCATTTAGAGTCTCTAATCTCTAGGAGCACAAATTGAACAAATTTACTACATACATCAGGAAATGTAATATTTGATAGAGATGGTTTTGCAGATTAGTTTGTAAAGGATGGGCTCTTCAACAAATAGCATTAAGAAAAGTGACTATGCATATGGAAAAAAAATTAAAATCTCTTCTTTATACTATATACAAACATCAATTCCAAGTGAATCAAATTCTTAAAAGAGAAAGATAAATATTTTAAATTCTTAGAAGAATACATAGAAAATTATCTCTATGACCTTGGTGTCTGGAAACAATTCACAAACAAGACAAAAAAAAAGTATCCATTTTAAGGCCTCTTGTTCGTGAAAAAAGAAACCATTAGAAAGCTAGGGAAGGTATTTGTCACACATATAGTTGACAGGATTGGTACACAACACAATGCAAAAAACTCCTGCAAAAGAATATAAGAGTTTGCAACCCAATCTAAATGTAGGTGAAAGAAATGAATAGGCATTTCACTGAAGGAAAACACAACTGGACAATGAAATTATGAAAAGATGCTCAACCTCATTAGTAATAAGGGCAATGCAAATTAAGACTCCAATAATATAAACCTTTTACCTTAATTATATTGGCAATTTTTTAAAAAATGTGGCAATATAAAGTGTCTGTAAAGATGTGAGACAATTAGAATCCATACCCTACTGGTGAGAGTGTATATTGGCACAGACAATTTGGAAACCATTTTCTTATTTTCATTTAAAATGCACAGATAACAGGTTGTAGAGAAATTTGCACATCTGTGCTGTTAGGCATTCATGAGAATGTTTACATAGCCACATTGTTTGCAATGGCAAAGGACTAGAAACAAACAAGAGAAGGGACTCTAACTATAGACATCAACCTGGATGAATCTCAAACACTGTATTTAATGCAAAAAAGCAGTATCAGAAGATCTCCTACCATGCAATACAATTTTTATAAGGATCAAAAAACAGCCAAATATTTGTTTACATGCAGACATAAATGAAATACATACAGAGCTGAATACAATGTAGAAAAGCAAGGGGATACAGAAACAAGCTTTGGGGATAACCACAGAAGAATATACAGGGAGTTGCTATTGCAGTGGGAACTAGTCTTTTCCAAAGCGAGTGGTAGCTTTACCCTCTTTGTTCACTATTATGTTTAATAACTGCATTTATGTTCTATATTTCATAGTTTGAGAATTAGTTTTCCTCTGGGTTCCCAGAGAACAATGTACTCCTCACAGCACTCCAGGGGGGAGGGGAGCCTCATGACATAATTTAATATTATCCTAGTCTTAAAACCCGTGTCCCCTAGCACAGATCTTGTTCTTTATGGTTGTTTAAGATTTGTTTGTTAAACAGACTAATGATGAGAAAAGTGAAGGTAGCAAGAAAATCCTATTGAGAGATCATTTCTAAATAAAGGAAATATAACCACACTGTTTTATTATTATAATTCCTAGTTTTGCTGGATTATTTTTCTGCCTTCTATAAGACAAAATAATAGATTATAAAGCACTTAGCTATAACTATCAGGAGGTGATAAATAAATATTAAAACATAGTTTTTAAAATTTTATGTAAAGTAATAACATTGCTGTGTCCTAAGAGACAATTTAAAAAAATATTTCTAGCTATGTTATATTCATTGTGTTTAAAAATGAAGTAGGGGCACCTGGGTGGCTCAGTCGGTTAAGCTCAGGTCATGATCCTGGGGTCCTGGGATGGAGCCTTGCATCGGGCTCCTTGCTCAGAGGGGAGTCTGTTTCTCCCTCTCCCTGTCCCCACTTGTGCTCTCTCCCTGTCTCTCTCTCTCAAATAAATAAATAAAATCTTTTAAAAAATAAAAATAAAAATGAAGTAGAATGGGGACGCCTGGGTGGCTCAGTCAGTTAAGCATCTGCCTTCGGCTCAGGTCATGATCCCAGGGTTCTGGGATCAAGCCCCACATCTCGCTCCCAGCTCAGCAGGGAGTCTGCTTCTCCCTCTGCCTCTGCCTCTCCGTCTCTGTCTCTCATGAATACATAAATAAAATCTTTAAAAACATTTAAGTAAAATGGCTTTTTTTTCCTCTAAAAAAATCTCGGTTAGGAAAAGTTAATTGAAGTTCAACTCATCCAATATGTTTGTTCTTAGACTTGTTCTTGTTGGCTTGAAATTTTCCTTCTTTGGCAGTGAAAAATTAAGAATATTAAATTTGGTCAGTGCTTTGGATTATATCTCAGGAACATGGCAGACAACAGTGCAGACTTACTTTATACGAGGAAGACAAAGGCATGGATTCACTCAAAGAAAACTCAGTTTTCAGGATATAATTCCCACTATGTAGTTTATGAGGAGAAGGTGAGGAGTGGATCTGATGATATTACATGATTATCCAGAAAAGGGGGAAAAAAAAAACAGAAACAAAATTCAAAATTGTGAGGAAATAAGAATTAAAACATCTAGGCTACCTTGAAAGATGAAATTGTAATGGGAAATGCACATCATTGAAAGGATAGAAAATAGGCCCTTCCTTTCTTGCCACAACAGAGGTAGCTAGACATTAACTGCTAAGTTTAGCAAAGCTCTTGGAGAAAACCAGATGTAAATCTGTTCCTCCTTAATTTTAATTACTCCATCATCATCTAAAGTCTTTTTAGTGGAGTGTATCTCTGCTATATTTAACCAGGATCTTATCATTTGCTTCTGAAACAAAGAAAGACTACATTATAGTAGGAGTTAAAAAGCAAGGATTCGGGACTAAACCTTCCATTTGTCTGTTTGCTCCACCCATTACTACCTATGCAATCTTAGGCAAGTTATGTGACCTCTTTAAACCTCCCTTTTATAATCTATAAAATGACCCATAGAAAACTGTTAAGCAGTGTTATGATATTTAGCCTATACTTGAAGTAATATTACCAACTCATCTGAAATTTTAGTGAATCTGTTAATAAAAAAACCACAATTGCTTGTATAGTTAGGAAATCATAGTAAGCAATTAAATTTAATTATTGATCATGATTCAGCAAGTATTTGTTGAGGATCAGACACTAAACATGAATAAAATTTGATAATCAGCAAGGCTTCCTGTAGTTCAAGTATAAGTCAATATGAAGTATTTAGTGCTGAATATTGACTCAGAAAATATTGTATTTTTCATTAGAAATGAAATTTTCTTAAGGAGAATCATACCATGCTACGGAAAAAGATTAAAAGAAAAACTATAGGGGCTCCTGGCTGGTTCAGTCAGTGGAGCGTGCAACGCTTGATCTCAGGGTTGTGAGTTCAAGCCCCACGTTGGGCATGGAACCTACTTTAAAAGAAGAGAAAAGAAAAGAAAGGAAGAGAAAAGAAAAAAGAAACGAAAAACTAAAACTGCCACGTCTATATACCAGTCCCATGATTCATGTCTGAGTCATTGTTAAGTGATATACCAATCTTAAGAATCAGAAACCACCTTTAGAGAGATTTCCTTCCATTTTCATAATTGGTAGTACTAGACATTTGGGAATGTTTTAAGGAAGTCTCTTCACTTGTTTCTTATCTCTTGTGCAATGGCATTTAAATTCCTTGGTATGGCACACCTGGTTCCTCAAAGGTCTAGTAAACCTGCAGACCTGCCTTCCACTCTGATCATTTCTTTAATAATAGCTGCAAAAGGGCTCTAACATTCCAAATCCAAACTGAACTTCTGGTGCTTCTGTAGCCTTATGTGTTTACTTACACATGGCATTCACTCTTTGAATTGCATCTGGGTTTACCTATACATTTATGAACTCTTAGATATTATATTTTGAACTCTATGTTGTAATGTTTTCTTGCTATGCCACAGCCCAGATATTATATGCTCTTTATCTTCTCTACTTTTGTATTCTGTGTATTATTACAATTATCCCATCAATGTTGCAATTATTTATCTTGATATTTCTCCAGTTAACCAACGAGCTCTAAAATGCTGAGTCCATGTCCTATTCATATTTATATATTCAGACCTTATCTCAGTCTCTTGTGTGTAGGAGGTGCACAATAAATATTAATGAAACTAAATTAGAATAGTGTTTGAAGATCCTTGAAAATTAAATAAATTTAAAATTTGCATAAAAGCAGTGTTTTATGACCATTTGATTGATGATTAATTGATTACTACATTAACTGATTCAACAAATATTTAGTGAGCATCTGTTTGTCAAGCATTCCGACATTTGTAAGACACATGAGTTTTGTTCTCATGGAGTTCACATTTTTTTTTCTTTTTTTTTTATTCTTATGTTAATCCCCATACATTACATCATTAGTTTTAGATGTAGTGTTCCATGATTCATTGTTTGTGCATAACACCCAGTGCTCCATGCAGAATGTGCCCTCCTCAATACCCACCACCAGGCGAACCCATCCTCCCACCCCCCTCCCCTCTAGAACCCTCAGTTTGTTTTTCAGAGTCCATCGTCTCTCATGGTTCGTCTACCCCTCCAATTTCCCCCCCTTCATTCTTCCCCTCCCGCTACCTTCTTCTTCTTCTTCTTCTTCTTTTTTTTCTTAACATATATTGCATTATTTGTTTCAGAGGTACAGATCTGAGATTCAACAGTCTTGCACAATTCACAGCGCTTACCAGAGCACATACCCTCCCCAGTGTCTATTACCCAGTCACCCCCTCCCTCCCACACCACCCCCCACTCCAGCAACCCTCAGTTGTTTCCTGCGATTAAGAATTCCTCATATCAGTGAGGTCATATGATACATGTCTTTCTCTGATTGACTTATTTCGCTCAACATAATACCCTCCAGTTCCATCCACGTCGTTGCAAATGGCAAGATCTCATTCCTTTTTATGGCTGCATAATATTCCATTGTATATATATACCACTTCTTCTTTATCCTTTAATCTGTTGATGGACATCTTGGCTCTTTCCACAGTTTGGCTATTGTGGACATTGCTGCTATAAACATTAGGGTGCACGTACCCTTTCAGATCCCTACATTTGTATCTTTGGGGTAAATACCCAGTAGTGCAATTGCTGGATCGTAGGGTAGCTCTATTTTCGACTTTTTGAGCAACCTCCATACTGTTTTCCAGAGTGGCTGCACCAGCTTGCATGTAGGAGGGTTCCCCTATCTCCACATCCCCGCCAACATCTGTCGTTTCCTGACTTGTTAATTTTAGCCATTCTGACTGGTGTGAGGTGGTGTCTCATTGAGGTTTTGATTTGGATTTCCCTGATGCCAAGCGATGTTCGGCACTTTTTCATGTGCCTGTTGGCCATTTGGATGTCTTCTTTGGAAAAATGTCTGTGCATGTCTTCTGCCCATTTCTTGATTGGATTCTTTGTTCTTTGGGTGTTGAGTTTGATGAGTTCTTTATAGATTTTGGATACTAGCCCTTTATCTGATATGTCATTTGCAAATATCTTCTCCCATTCTGTCGGTTGTCTTTTGGTGTTGTTGACTGTTTCTTTTGCTTTGCAAAAGCTTTTTATCTTGATGAAGTCCCAATAGTTCATTTTTGCCCTTGCTTCCCTTGCCTTTGGCGATGTTTCTAGGAAGAAGTTGCTGCGGCTGAGGTCGAAGAGGTTGCTGCCTGTGTTCTCCTTTAGGATTTGGATGGACTCCTGTCTCACATTGAGGTCTTTCAACCATTTGGAGTCTATTTTTGTGTGTGGTGTAAGGAAATGGTCCAGTTTCATTCTTCTGCATGTGGCTGTCCAATTTTCCCAACACCATTTGTTGAAGAGACTGTCTTTGTTCCATTGGACATTCTTTCCTGCTTTGTCAAAGATGAGTTGACCATAGAGTTGAGGGTCCATTTCTGGGCTCTCTATTCCGTTCCATTGATGTATGTGTCTGTTTTTGTGCCAGTACCATGCTGTCTTGATGATGACAGCTTTGTAATGTTTGGTAGAATTCCTCTGCGCAGCCATCTGGCCCTGGGCTTTTGTTTGTTTGGGAGATTTTTGATGACTGCTTCACTTTCCTTGGTGGTTATAGGTCTGTTCAGGTTTTCTATTTCTTCCTGGTTCAGTTTTGGTAGTTGATACATCTCTAGGAATGCATCCATTTCTTCCAGGTTATCTAATTTGTTGGCAAAGAGTTGCTCATAATATGTTCTTGTAATTGTTTGTATTTCTTTGGTGTTGGTTGTGATCTCTCCTCTTTCATTCATGATTTTGTTGATTTGGGTCATTTCTCTTTTCTTTTTGATAAGTCTGGCCAGGGGTTTATCAATCTTGTTAATTCTTTCAAAGAACCAGCTCCTAGTTTCATTGATCTGTTCTACTGTTCTTTTAGTTTCTATTTCATTGATTTCTGCTCTGATCTTCATTATTTCTCTTCTCCTGCTGGGTTTAGGCTTTATTTGCTGTTCTTTCTCCACCTTCTTTAGGTGTAGGGTTAGGTTGTGTACTTGAGACCTTTCTTGTTTCTTGAGAAAGGCTTGTATTGCTATATACTTTCCTCTTAGGACTGCCTTTGCTGCATCCCAAAGAGTTTGAATAGTTGTGTTTTCATTTTCATTGGTTTCCATGAATTTTTTTAATTCTTCTTTAATTTCCTGGTTGACCCATTCATTCTTCAGTAGGATGCTCTTTAGCCTCCATGTGTTTGAGTTCTTTCCGACGTTCCTCTTGTGATTGAGTTCTAGTTTCAAAGCATTGTGGTCTGAAAATAGGCAGGGAATGATCCCAATCTTTTGGTACCAGTTGAGACCTGATTTATGACCTAGGATGTGATCTATTCTGGAGAATGTTCCATGGGCACTAGAGAAGAATGTGTATTCCGTTGCTTTGGGATGTAATGTTCTGAATATGTCTGTGAAGTCCATTTGGTCCAGTGTGTCATTTAAAGTCTTTATTTCCTTGTTGATCTTTTGCTTAGACGATCTGTCCATTTCAGTGAGGGGGGTGTTAAAGTCCCCCACTGTTATTGTACTGTTGTCGATGTGTTTCTTTGCTGTTGATATTAATTACGTTATATAATTGGCTGCTCCCATATTAGGGGCATAGATATTTACAATTGTTAGATCTTCTTGTTGGATAGACCATTTAAGTAGGATATAATGTCCTGCCTCGTCTCTTATTACAGTCTTTGGTTTAAAATCTAATTTGTCTGAGGGCGCCTGGGTGGCTCAGTTGGTTAAGCGACTGCCTTCGGCTCAGGTCATGATCCTGGAGTCCCGGGATCGAGTCCCACATTGGGCTCCCTGCTCAGCGAGGAGCCTGCTTCTCCCTCTGACCCTCCTCCCTCTCATGCTGTCTCTCATTCTCGCTCTCAAATAAATAAAATCTTTAAAAAAAAAAAAGAATTTAAAATCTAATTTGTCTGATATAAGGATTGCCACCCCAGCTTTCTTTTGGTGTCCATTAGCATGGTAAATGGTTTTCCACGCCCTCACTTTCAATCTGGAGGTGTCTTTGGTTCTAAAATGGGTCTCTTGCAGACAGCATATTGATGGGTCTTGTTTTTTAATCCAGTGTGATAGCCTGTGTCTTTTGATTGGGGCATTGAGCCCATTTACATTCAGGGTAACTATTGAAAGATAGGAATTTAGTGCCATTGTATTGCCTGTAAGGTGACTGTTACCGTATATTGTCTGTGTTCCTTTCTGGTCTATGTTGCTTTTAGGGTCTCTCTTTGCTTAGAGGACCCCTTTCAAGATTTCCTGTAGGGCTGGTTTTGTGTTTGCAAATTCCTTTAGTTTTTGTTTGTCCTGGAAGCTTTTTATCTCTCCTTCAATTTTCAATGACAGCCTAGCTGGATAGAGTATTCTTGGCTGCATATTTTTCTCATTTAGTGCTCTGAATATATCCTGCCAGTCCTTTCTGGCCTGCCAGGTCTCTGTGGGTAGGTCTGTTGCCAATCTAATGTTTCTACCATTGTACGTTACATATACTTCTCCCGAGCTGCTTTCAGGATTTTCTCTTTGTCTGTAAGACTTGTAAGTTTTACTGTTAGATGTCGGGGTGTTGACCTATTTTTATTGATTTTGAGAGGGGTTCTCTGTGCTTCCTGGATTTTCATTCCTGTTTCCTTCCCCAAATTAGGGAAGTTCTCTGCTATAATTTGCTCCATTATACCTTCTGCCCCTCTCTCTCTTTCTTCTTCTTCTGGGATCCCAATTATTCTAATGTTGTTTCATCTTATGGTATCGCTTATCTCTCAAATTCTGCCCTCGTGATCCAGTAGTTGTTTATCTCTCTTTTTCTCAGCTTCTTTATTTTCTATCATTTGGTCTTCTATATCACTGATTCACTCTTCTGCCTCATTTATCCTAGCAGTTCGCACCCCCATATTTTATTGCACCTCATTAATAGGCTTTTTGATTTCTACTTGGTTAGATTTTAGTTCTTTTACTTCTCCAGAAAGGGTTTCTCTAATAACTTCCATACTTTTTTTAAGCCCAGCTAGTATCTTTAAAGTGATGATTCTGAACTCTAGATTTGACATCGTACTAATGTCCGTATTGAGTAGGTCCCTGGCAGTCGGTACTACCTCTTGTTCTTTTTGTTGAGGTGATTTTTTCCGTCTTGTCATTTTGTGCAGAGGAGAATAGATTAATGAGAGAACAAAATGCTAGCAGAGTAACCACGTCCCCAGAAAATATACTCTAAACAAATCAGAAAAGACCTCAAGCAGTGGGAAAAGAAAGGGAAAGAGGGAAAAATAGAAAAAGAAAAAAAAGGAAAAGATAAAGATAAAGATAAAAACAAACAAAAACAAACAAAACAAAACAACAACAACAAAAAAAACCAGAATGTGATCAAATATGATCAGGCTGGTATATAGATCAGTGCCACACACTAGATTTGGGGTGTATTTTGGTCTGTTAGAAGAAAGTGCCTCCCCCAATTTTTTTTTTTTTAAATGAGAGAGAACACATGAGAGGGGGTAGGGTCAGAGGGCAAAGCAGACTCCCTGCCAAGCAGGGAGCCCGATGTGGGACTCGATCCAGGGACTCCAGGATCATGACCTGAGCGGAAGGCAGTCGCTTAACCAACTGAGCCACCCAGGCGTCCCCTCCCAAAATTTTAAAGAAAGAAAAACTTATATATGTACAAAAATAAGGGTTGATATGATGAAGGGATGGAATATGACTGTAAAGATGGAAATTATAAAAAATTTTATAAAAGCAATTGATAAGAAGTTGTTTGAATAAAGAAAGAAGAGGATTTAAAAAAAGAAAAAAGAAAAAAAAAGGGAGAGAATGTGATCAGGCAGGGGAGTAGAAAAAACCATATACTAGAGATTTAGGGTATATTTTGATCTGTTAGAAGAAACTATCTCAAAATTTTAAAGAGAGAACAACTTATATATATATGCCAAAAATACGGGTAACTACTATGAAGGGATAGAATATGACTCTAAAAATGAAAAATAAAAATGTTTTTTAAAAAAGGGATTGATAAGATGTTGGTTGAAAAAGGGAAAAAGAAAAATTCAAAAAAAAAAAGAAAAAAGACAGTTAAAAAAAATTAACTTTGAACGACTAAAGAATCATAAAAAAGCCATGAATTCTATGTGCAGTATTCCCCTAGCGCTGGAGTTCTGCCGTTCTCATTGATCGGTAAACTTGGTCTTGGCTGGCTCTTCTCACTGATTATCTGGGGGAGGGGCCTGTTGCCGTGGTTCCCAAATGTCTCTGCCGGAGGCGGAATTGCCCCGCCCTTGCCCGGTCTGGGCTAAGTAATCTGCTTGGGTTGCTCTTCAGAGCTTTTGTTCCCTGCGAGCTTTCCGTACAGCTTTGGAGGCCGAGAGTGAAAATGGCGGCCTCCCAATCTCCGCCCCGGAGGAGCCGAGAACTCGGGGCCCCGCTTCTCAGTGAGCCCCCAGAGAAAAGCCGTCAGTCACTCCCGTCTCCCCGGTCTCCGGCCGCACTCCGTGCTTACCCGGCCTGTGACCGCGCGTTTCTATCTCTGGCACCCGACCCCGGGTGGAGTCTCCAAACCCAGCAGATCCCTGCGGTGCACTCCCGCGCGGCTCCTCCCGGGGGAGGAAGGTGAGTCTCCCCGGATCTGCCACTTGTTGGGTCCCTGCTGGAGGAGCAGGGGCCCGACTGTGCCGCGAATCACGGTTTATGGCAACCCCAAGCTGAGAGCCCGCGCCTGGGCTCCGCCTCTGCAGCCGGCTTCCCTGCTCCGTTACCTGGGAGCTCTGCCACACTCAGGCACCCCTGGTCTTCCTGTGACTCTGAGGGTCCTGAGACCACGCTGTCCCATGAGGGTTCCACCCCCCGCTTAGCCACCAGAGTGACGTCCCTCAGCGGAGCAGACTTTTAAAAGTTCCGATTTTGTGCCCCGAGGCTCTATCACTTGCCAGAAGCGGCCAGCAGAGGCCCCTCCCCCGCCGTCTATCCTCCCGAATATCGCCTCGGATTCACTTCTCCGCACGTCCTACCTTCCAGAAAGTGGTCGCTTTTCTGATGAGAGAGTTGTTGCTCTTCTTTTCTTCGATCTCCTGTTGAGTTTGTAGGTGTCCCGAATGGTTTGATCCCTATCCAGCTGAATTCCTGAGAGGAGACGAAATCCAGGTCTCCTACTCCTCCGCCATCTTGCTCCGCCCCCCTCACATTTTAATGTAAACAAATAAATAAACCTAGGTAATTTCAGGAGTAAGGAGTAAGAAAAGAACAGGGCTGGGTTAGGAGATGACAACATCATATAAGGTGGTGGGGAAGACCTCTGAGGAAGAGGTATCTTAGCTGAGACCTTAGTGTTGAAAAATAGGGAAGGTCAGGAACAACAGACTTCAAACCCAGAGGAACAGCTGAGGAGAGTTCCTGAAGTGGCGCTAAGCGTGGAATTGAACAAATAGAAAAAAATCAGTGGTGCTAGATTTTAGGGTACAGGAAACAAAGTTCCAAGAAAGGAAGTCAAAGAAGTCAGTAGAAGGAGATTATAAAAAATCTTTTTATCCATATCAGAGTGCAGGGGGAATCCCTTTCAGGTTTTAAGAGAACAACCTGATTAAGTCTTTGAAACTATATTTGGTTGCTGTGTAGAGAAAGGATTATAGGAAGGAAAGGCTGGAAGTAGGGCAAAATAAGAAATCAAGAAATGAAGCTAGTTCAGGATAGGAGCACGAGATGGACAAAAGTAGAAGAATATGTGATATACCTGAGCAGGTGATGGATCAGATGTGGGGGATGAAAGAACAAGAAAGATCCAGAAGGGTTTTGAGCTCAAACAAGTAGGTAGATGATAATAGCATTAACCAAAATGGAGAATACTTCTGTTTTTGACATATTAAATTTGGGATTTTTGTTAACCAAGCAGAGATGTCAAATAAAGTTCAAAGGCAAAGAATTGGATAAAATTGTGTGGGTAACATCCTTTTTAGTGCTCAGTGCTTTGAAATCCTAAAATCTGCGCTTATTTTATTGGGAAATTAGCAAATTATTCTCTAATTCAGTAATATTTATTGAATGCTTGCCAGATGCCAGATACTGGTGAAATAACATTGAACAAAACAAAGTCCTCTATCCTGAAAGAGCTTAGATTATATTGAGGAAGCTAGTAAGCAAATAAATAAGTATAAAAAATGCCTGTAAAAAAAATAATAATGCCTGTATGCTCAAGACAAGTGAGAAGAAGGGCTAGGGAATACCACAGGGACCTTCCAAATAAGGTGGTCAGGAAATTCCTTGCAGAAGAGGGGACATTTCTGATGTACAAAGACATAGATCAGATATTTCTAATGGTCTATTTTTATCTCTAGTACAAGACCCTCTAACTACTCAGCAAAAGAAAACTTGATACTCATACCTCAGATCATTCCCCAAAATTGGTATTTCCTGGAGTTGTCAGTGGCTTATTTGACATATTTTGTCTTAATATGAGGTCAATTCACCAGTAGACTTTGATAAAGGCTAAAAACAGGAGCAGATGATTTTACACATATATGAGTTAAGGTCCACCCTATAAAATAACACTTTATCTAATGATGTCTCTTTCTTATGAATTTTTATTTTACCAGTATTCCTCCAAAGACTAACCATTTTTAGCTTACATGGTACTTATTTATGTGCATTTATAAGCTTTCTTCTTAGATTATAATCTTCACAAAGGAGAATCCATGTCTGAGCCATATCTATATCCCTGATATACATCTAGAATAGCACCTAGCATATAATAGCAACTCAATAAATAAATTAACTATATGAATTAGGAGAGGCCTTTAAGTAGCAGATTGTATTTTAATTTTATTTTTAATTCTGTTAAGCACAGATAGTTATAAGGAGGGTTCCCATTGTTTGAAAAAAATTGTGTTTTTTTTTACAACTTTTAATCTACTTAAATCGGTAGTAATATCAACCATCAATAACAGAAAAAGTATTCCAATACAAGATTCTAAATGAAGATTCTTGAAGAATTAGGAATTCAACTTATATAAGGCTCACCTGGAGAACTTTACTCAGACTTTCCAAATTCCTGTCATCTCCTAACAGAAAAATAAAAGATATATATTAATACATGCACTTGGAAAGAGCTAAGCACTTCATCCCATTGAGTTCCTTTACTTTCCTGAGCCACCGTTAATAGAAATATTCCCTATCATTCAAGTAAAGAAAATGTTGAGAGACTATTATAAATTATGTCCAAACAACTGATTTATTTTTTCAGAGTTATCATTAGTTCCAGGTGGCAGTTTAATAAACGGTGGTACTATTACAAATAAGCTGAATGAATTTTAGAAAACTATCACTACCAAAGAATGTCTCAGAACCTAGTAATTGGTCAAGTGCTTTTTAGCATGTTCTCTTGGTAACATCAATGTTATCTTCACAAGATCAACCATTCCTAAGGCAATAAACATTATCTGTTACAATTAAAAGCTGATAAATTGGGGGCCAACAGAGTGTAGCCAACTGTGAGTGTGAAGACAGGTACACTTTTTGCATTCTATATTTCTCATAAAGACTTGCTGGACGCCCACACATCTGACATGACTAGAACACATGAATAGTGTATTAAAAATTGCAATATATTAAGCCTAAGAAATGATGTGGAAGGAAAACTAAATTTTTGTCCATTTTGAAAAAGTAGTATTTGTTCACAGCTTGTCTTCAAAAATTTTTTCCAGATTGTATGGTTAATAGTGCATTTGTTCTTTGTTCAAACTTTTTCCTTTACACGGTCTGATTGACATTACTTCCCCATGTTCACCGGGGCATAGTATTGCAAATGAAAACACATAGTGGTACCTTGTCAAAATGGCATATTGTATTAAAGATCATTGTTTTCCAGTACTTCAAAAACCTAAAAGATACTGAATGCTAAATAAGATTTGTTGTTAACAATTCAGTGATACTTCGTATCGCTCATAATACCAAGGACTTTACCTGAAACTTTACTCGCCCTGAAATTTTACTCGCAGAAGTAAGTTTGCCAAGTTTTGTTGCTTTTCCATAATCTCTTTCTGTGTCTGATTTTCCACATTGCCCTGCTGGACACCTTCAAATGAGGTCACCCCACTCTGACCTGGTCCATTCTTAAATATCAGCTAAAATGCTTTACCAAATTAGTTTCTTCCTGTATGGATATTGCACCTATTGCAATGTGAGGAGTTAGAACCAAGGACTAGGTCAGCAGTTGGCTCTGGGAAAGGTATTTACACTATGTACTTAATAAAGGTTGATCTACTTCTTCCCTTTGACATTTCACATTAGTATGATATTTTTCTCCAGATATCCATAGTGATTGCTCATATGGGTAGTTGACAGCAATAGGCCTTATGTTTTATTTTGCATCCTTTAAAAGTTATACTGTTACTTTTTCTCTTACAGCACTTAAATTCTCGGGGGGATTGTTCAACAATATATTAGAATGATTTAAAAACTGAAATAACTTTATATCATCTTAAATCCTTAGGCTGAAAAGGGAGTATTAATTGCTATGCTATATGTCTGGAACTGACCTCCTCTCCCTCACAATTTATTAAAATGATAGAACTACTGTTATTCCTTTCTCTAAAATGGAGATAAATCTGGGTAAGGGAGAGAGGTTCAGATCCTGACCCAAAGGAAGCAGAATTATTTCAGCAGATGGCCCAATAATTAGATTTGTAAAATTCAAATATTAAACTACAGCTTACTTATTGTGTTCATAGGGTAGTGGTCATTTGACTTTCCCAGGCTCACTCCTGATAGAAATCTATTCTCTTAGGAAATGGGAGGTGATGCTCCTGAGATAATTTTATGCCAGACTTTAGTTTATGGTTAAAACACTTGAGTTTCCGGGCGCCTGGGTGGCTCAGTTGGTTGGGCGACTGCCTTCGGCTCAGGTCATGATCCTGGAGTCCCGGGATCGGGTCCCGCATCGGGCTCCCTGCTCTGCAGGGAGCCTGCTTCTCCCTCTGACCCTCCCCCCTCTCATGTGCTCTCTGTCTCTCTCATTCTCTCTGTCTCAGATAAATAAATAAAAAAAATCTTTAAAAAAAAAAAAAAAAAAACACTTGAGTTTCCAGTGGAATGGATGTTTCATGCTAGTGAAGATATTTACAGATAGGCACCTCGGGTATTCTCCTAAGCTCCATACTCTAAAGCAGTGAAAATTAAAACTGAGACCATTTTAAAAATTTATTTTCTTGACTGAGGGATTGGTTTCCCAATTTTCTTATCGACTAGAGTTTTCTCCTTTCTTGGTGATACCATCTATGTTTTTTTCTACTTTGCTCATCGTAGATACTACACGTGTGTAGTCTATTGCAGAATGGATTGTAGTAGGCTAATTGTTTTTATGTGTTTATTTTTATTGAGATACAATTCATATACTATGAAATCCACTCCTTTAAAGTGTACAATCCAGGGGTTTTACTATATTTACAATGTTGTGTAACCATCACCAGTTTCTAATTCCAGAACGTCATCATCACCCCCCCAAACAAATCCCGTTAGCAGTCACTTCTCATTCCATCCACTCCTCTGTCCTGGAAATCACTAATCTACTTTATGAGTTTCACTGTTGTAGACATTCCATATAAATGAAGTCACGATATGTGGCTTTTTGTGACTGCTTCTTTCATTCAGCTTCTTTCATGTAATGTTTTCAAGATTCATCCATATTATAGCACCTATCAGTACTTCAATCTCTTTTATAGTTGAATTGTATCCCGTTGTAGTGATACACCCTATCTTGTTTATACGTTCATCAGTTGATGGTCATTTGGGTTGTTTCCACCTTTTTGGCTATTATGAATTATACTGCTATGAAAATTCACATGCAAGTTTTTGTGGACGTATGTTTTCTATTCTCTGTAGATTATTCTTATACACCGGTTTTAAATGGAAAACTAGCCAAATTATCTTCCAATATTTATATAATTTCATTATATATATATATATGTATATCATTTCATTAGAGAAGCAATAGCCCCTTGAGTCACTTCTTCAGGATTTGTGAAAAACACCTGAAAAACTTATTTCCAATCTGTTTTGCCTGTAAAGACAGAAAATAATTTGAAATTAGAGCAGTGTGTGACTATATGTCTGTGGGTAGATTTCCTTTTAGTCCTTTATATCACCTTATGTATATATTATTTTATTTTTCCATGTAGCTGTGGTCACTACTAAACCAAAAAGAAAATAATCAAAGACCCAAGTGTGAGAGAAGGAAGTTGCCTGAAAATCTATATCTCTTACATGGGAATTAAAAAACAAAAACAAACAAACAAACAAACAAAAACCCACCCATTCAAAGACCACATTAGATTGCTAAGTATTAAACTATATTTTTATGCTATAGATTTTAGTCATTCAAACAAAATTGGAAAAGCACTTAAGGGTAGAATAATAATTATCTTTCCTTAATTATGGAACATAAAATATAATAAATTAACGTTTTCAAAGAATATTTAATAACATATGCAAATGCACATAATATGATATTGAATATAATAGAACACCACACTGTATAAGAAACAAATTGTCTAACAGCATTTTCCCGATTTTATAAAATATATGTATATATACAAACAACATAAATATTTCAAAATGTTAAGTGGTTACCCTTAGTAGTTTTACATTCTCCAGTGTGCTTTACTTAGTTTTCTAAATTTTATACAAATTCTAAAATTTATACAGTTATTATGAAACACAGATATAATTATAAAAAACAACTATAATTTAAATTGTTCTTTCTTTGTTATCAGAACAAATAGTCAACTCAACAAAACCTGTGTCATTTTCAAGAAAGTACCAACCAACTCTAGCATTCGGATATATACAGATAACAGATTTACTAAGGACTGTTTTGGATATTAATGACATAAAATAGGGGCATCCAACTGTGTAGGAAAGGATGAAATGCTATATTCTAAACCCAGAGCCTCAGGTTGTTAAAATTTATCAACTAGTGATTCTCAGCCAAACTTTTGATTATCACAGCTTGGGGAACGAGGAGTTGCAAATGGCTTCTAGTGGGCAAAGACACTATCCTATAATGCATAGGATAGTCCTCTATAGTAAAGAGTTACTAAGCTCAAAATATATCAAGTTTGAGAAACCCTGATATAGATAATCCATATTTTAACAATCAACCATTTCATTAACTTAGATGCCTTAAATGGGCAAATCATTTAAAAGCTTTACTTAGATTCAGAATTTAAAAATGTAGTCTTAAACCTAAGGTTAATACCTATGTATAGGATAAGTTCATATTATAAATTTTGCAGTTAAGTAAGTACATGATACTAAGATTAGAGCTGGTGTTATTTAAAGTTGCTATGATAAAAAAATGGACTCAAGAATTTGGCACTCAATATTGTTTAATAAAAAATTTATTCTGAAATAAATTACTTCTGGAAAATAACACTTCTATACTTCAGCTTCTCATTGATACTCTAAGAATATAGGTTTTTTTATTAAGGTAATGGCACAAATCTGATTTATTACACATCTACTAGAGATTTTATATGTAAATTATATGCACAGAGCTGTTCTGATATATTGTCTAATGAAAAACTTCGCCATATCTTCAAGGCTCTTTGTTGTGTTAAAAAATGACGTAAACATACTGACTACTAGAAAAGTATGTAAAAATTTATTTTTTGGAAAAGATGTAAGCACTACTAAAGTATGACTAAAGATTGTTTACTATATGGGATGAAGATGATTGAATAACAAATAACACACAGTAAGAATTTGATGTGAACCATAACTGGAACATTGAAACATATTGAACATAAGTTAGAGGAGTAGGTTATTCTTACTTGACAGTGAGTCTCTGAGAAGAATGGACTTAGCTTAATTCTTCAGCCTCGTCTTATACAACAGTTCCCTTTACTCCCTGAGCTTCCACTTGCTTCTCCTTTCAGGTGGGGAAGGGGTGACTTCCCCAAAATGGAAGCAACCTTGGTCTTTCCCACAATGGGGCCTTTGCTCATGTTGTAGGCTCTTTGTATGGACATATTCCGCTCATCCTGTTTAAAAAACAACTCCCAACTCTGTCACCTCTCTATTTAGACAGATTTCCCTCTGTTATTCTCCTTCTCAGTTAAATTGTTTTTCTTTCATAATGCTTTAATTTTCTGATTATTTATTCCTTGTCTGTCTTGTTTATTGTCTATCTCTGACCCTCTGACACCCGAGGAGGGGGTTTTGTCTGTTCTGCTCACTGTGGTTCACCCAGTACACAGAAAAGTGGCGGCCCAGTGTTTATAGGTTGAATGACTGAATACTTTTGGAAAAGGGAATCAAACATCATTTTTAAGTACCTGTCATGTGCCATGGGGTCAGCTGTGTGCTGAGGGTTCATTAGTTAAAGAGACAGGGTAGTCTCTTCCTCCACGAGACTGAGAGTGTAATGTGGGAAATGGCCAGGAACCCTGCCTTAGGTGAGATACAGGGTTCTAGAGAAATATATAGGAGGACTTACTGGGATGGTCAAAGAAGGATTCCTGAGAAACTAATGTCTAGGCTTTAACCCAAAGGATGAAGAAATGTTTTCCAGATGAAGAAAGAGTGAAGAGTATTCCAGCCAGAGGGAATTCTTAGAGATAGCCATTTGAGCTAGGTACATGGAACTGCCACTCATTCCCCCAGGGAATATAGGAAATACAGATGCATATTCTGGGCATGTCTTACATGTTTCGTTTTGTGGAATTTAAATTTGGACATCAAGATAGTGATATTCAGTTGGAAGTTGAATGGGCCTGTGACTTGGAGAAGTCTATACTGGGTGTGTGGGTTGAGAAGTGTCAAAGTACAAAGATGGCAGTTGCAAGCATGAATAAGGATTAGATCTTCCAGAGACAGCATGCCAACTGAGAGAAAATAGGTGCAAGCCATGGAAAAGGTATCAGCAAAGACGGAGGTAAAAGGAAACCAAGAGGGGAAAGCGTTGCTCAAGCCGAAGTGGGGGAGAGTTTGCATGAGCCATGCCAACCACTTAGGGCTAGAGACCACATGCCTGAGAGACATTGCTCATGATAGGTGTTGATTGGACACTCACAAGTTAATATGATCATTAAGAGGGCAATTTCATTTTATGAGTGGAGGCAGAATTTCAAATGTAACGGTAAGACGAAGGCCTAAGAAATATGCAACTAGAGGCAGTGAGCATAGGTAATTTTTTCATAGGTTGATTGTGAGGGAGACTGAGGGGAGAAGTCAGTAGTTATGTAGGGTCATAGAGGATTATCTTCAAATTTGAGGAAAAAGTATGCCCTTTGTCTTGGAGACAGAGCCAGTGAAGATGGAGAAGTTGGAAATGTAGGGCATAATGAATGGAGTGAGATCTCAAAGGATATTATTAAATGCTTGACAGATTTCAGAATGTATTTGCATAGGTTAATTTGTTAAATGCTTACAATAACACTTTCACATAGATCTTATTATTTTTTCTGTACAAATGTTAAAAATGAGATTCAGAAAGTTTTAGTAATTTGCCCAAGGGCACACAGCTAATAAATGTTAAAAGTTTCTAAATCTTATGTTCTTTCCCACTAAATGATACTGACAAGTGAACTGGTCCTCAAGTCTCCGTTCTCCAATGCTGGTAACATTCATTTACAAATTAGAGAACACTGAAGACCGGAAGAGAAACAGTCTTGGCTTATTTTAAGATAAAGCATCTCACTATTTGCTCCTAAAGAATAAACCAGATATTAGCAGCTGAAGAAATTTCTCTAAAGATTGAATCACTGGGTGTTATACGCAAACAATGAATCATGGAACACTACATTAAAAACTAATGATGTAATGTATGGTGATTAACATAACATAATAAAAAAAAAAGAGAGATTGAATCATATTCTAAACTCTGCTCAAAGTGTGGTCAGCAGCCTGGCAGTAATCAGCATCACCCAGGAGATTGCTAGGAGTGCACATTCATAGGCCCACTTCGGACCTGCTGAATCAGATTCTCTAAGGGTGGGGTCAAGGAATCTGGATTTTAACCAGCACTCTAGGTCTCTCTGATATGCACTAAAGTTTGAGAAGCACTCCATGGCTTCATCATAAACAACCTGCAGCATAAGAACATTCACTTGAAAGCACTTTTTTTAGAAAAGCAATTAAGTACTTAAGTAAAGATTTAACTGAATGAAATTCAAACAAAACTAACCTGTAGGAGCATCAGTACCCTCAGAATATTATATGTTGAAAGGTGTCCTGGACTAATTTATATTACACAGTTCCCATATGGTAAACATTACAGAACCAATTTGAATTGACATGTTTATTTAAAATGTTATGAACACCTGAAATATTTTTAAAAATAGAGTAAAACAAAGGGAATTGTAACTTAAAGTCATTAACTTTTAAGAAGCCAGCAGTTTATCCTGGAACTGAAAGACAGTAGCTGGCATATAAAATTACAGCAGCAATAAAAGAAAAGTGTTCCTGTGTTCAGAGTTAATGACGTCTTTGGTAATTATGGCATGAACTAGTTAAAGTGCTGTAGAATTTCTTAGACTAGACTTTCTAGAGTATTTCTGTCTATTCCATTTTCTTTGTCAGCGAACAGATAATAGGTTTGTAGATTTAAGTTGACTATAAACTGTATTATAGCATCACATTCTTAATTTTTTGGCTATTCTGAGAAAAATGAATATCTGTACAACACGGTTATTATATGTAGCATTACCGAGATTTTAAAGGAAACACAATTCAACTAAAGTTGAATGCACTAAAATAGCCAGGCCAACAAGCATGTTTCCAAAAAGTCATCAGATATATCCATCCAGCTGTTCTACATTTCTTATTTTAATCATTTTCATTTAAACCTTAAAGTCCTATTATAGTATTATACTATGCCCCATATGCATTTTTCTAATCTCCACTTTTGCTTTCTTTCTTTTTATGCTTTTATTTTCTGCACTCGTTTCCATCCTCTCCTCCCATTCCATCACTTCTTGATCTCCTATTCTGTATTATTCCCTTTTCCCCCTTTCTTTTCCTTTCCAATTTTGTACAAAAAGAATCTCAGATTACTTTTAAAATTATATGCACCGAAAACAAGAGGTGCTAACAATAAGTTTGAAACCATTAAATATTAGAAAACAGCATAGCATTTACACAATATTAGATCACATCTTAGAATCTGCTTCTCATATATAAAGTGTTTCCCATATATAAAGTGATTCTATTTGTATTGTGACTCTGATTACTTCTTTTTATCATTTTACTTCTAGTCTTTCTGGAGTAACACTTTAAAAAGAAAAAAAAAATACTCAGTATTCAATATACTTTGAGGTGTTCATGTACTACATCAGAAAAAAAATGTATTTGTACATTTAAATGTAGATGGCCAATATTTGGAAGTGAGCAATTTCTATTAATCTAACAGTACATATCACTAAGATAGTTTTCATAATTTAGGAATCAGACATACACATATATACTATTTTTTATTCTTGTCAATTTTTTTAAGTCATAATATTTTGGAGAGGAAAAAAATGGAAGAAGAAATTAAATGACTTGGTGAATTTGACTAAGCAGTTGATATACCAGTTACATGCAAGATCAGTCACCCTGTTTCACAAATATTCAGCCTCCAATTAACCTGATCCTGATTAGATGATTCTATGAGAACAGTGGTAACTATCAAATATATGCAATGTTCAAGTTTTTAAAATTTATGTCTGCTTCTTATGATTTATATACATAAAGAAAAGTCATCCCCAAGGGTAAACAGGATATTTACAATAAAGTTGGACATGTCAATTTACTTGACTAGATCCATCACAGACCATTATTTGGAACAAGTTCCCATAACAAGTGTTACCCATTTATAACTCAAAGGTCAAGTTTTCATGAAAAAAAAATGGATGCTATGAAGATCCATGAGGAGAGTCAACCTACAATGTCAAGGAAACCTAAGTTATGTAGCAGGTAAATTATAAAAAAAAAAAAAAAGTTCCTGTACCCAGTTAAAAGCCTGAAATTCTGAATAGTTGGGGTTTTTTGTTTTGTTTTGTTTTTTCCAATGGCTATTATTGAAATGTTGAGTTTTTATCCAGGTGATATTTCCAAAAGCCAATTTGTTAGTGAAACACTTTAAATGGAACATATCTTAGATTTCAGAGAAAATAAGACAGTCATTCTTCTTGTAAGAAAAATCAAGGAAGGGTAACATAAAATGAAGCATTCTTAAAATCATAAAATTCAGTCTACAGACTGGTTGGAATTTCTTTTGTAGTTGAATTCATTGATAATATTTAAGTTAAAAACATGTTTTAAATTTAAAATATTCGTCACATGCCACCAAAGCTAAAGAAATACTTAATTGTGATGAAGAAAAAAAAATAATCCAATTAAAAATGGGCAGAGGACCCAAATAGACATTTTCCCAAAGAAAACATGCAGATGGCCAACAGAAACATGAAGAGATGCTCAACATCACTCATCATCAGGGAAATGCAAATTAAAACCACCATGAGATATTATATTTACACCTATCAAAATGGCTAAAATCAAACCACAAGAAATAATAAATGTTGGCAATAATGTGAAGGAAAAGATACCCTTGTACATTGTTGGTGGGAATGCAAATTAGTACAGCCACTGTGGAAAACAGTATGAGGTTGCTCAAAAAATTTGCAGTAGAATTACCATATGATCCAGTTATTCCACTACTGGATATTTACCTAAAGAAAACTAAAATACTCAAAAAGATATATGCACTGCTATGTTTACTACAGTATTATTTACAATAGCCAAGATATGGAAACAACCCAGGTGTTCATCGGTAGATGAATGGGTAAACAAACAATAAACACACACACACACACACACACACACACACACACACTGGAATATTACTCGGTCATAAAAAATAATGAAATCTTCCTTCTGCAACAGCATAGTTGGATGTAGAGGGTCTAATGCTAAGTGAAATAAGTCAAAGAAAGACACAAACCATATGATTTCACTCATGTGGAACTATGTGCAAAAACATAAAAAAAGGAATTACTAAGGTGTGTTTTATTGGCATTTGAAAGGCTGAGGGTACAGCAGAGAGATTTTTGCAGGGAATTTTGAGGTCCAAGACTGGGGCGCACAGCCTGACTGTGTTGTTTGGGCCAAGCACTTCATTAATTTGTGTCTCAACTATGAAACAGAAATAATAACAATGTCCAACTCATGTGATAATTGTGAAAAATTAAGTGAATTTATGTATGGGAAAGCCTATGATAAACTATACTTATATTTCTTGTAATTTCTATTCATATGAACTTCTGTACTGTCTTCTCTATCAATAAACATTGATAATAACTCAGCAAGAATTTCAATTATTATTACATGCATGAGTTAATAATGATCTATACTCCTGTGCAAGCACAAAGAAAGGAGAGTTGGGTATAATTTCTAGGAAAAATACTTGTACTTGTAGTGCTTATAGTGAGCTGGAAATGTTGATTTCCTAGGCATCAGCATGAGGGATTTAGTGCCTTAAGTGCTTGAAGTAGTAAAGCATTTAGGAGAGTAGAAGAAGAGTAATGAGGACACTGCCATGTAAGCTTAGGCACTAGAAGTCTGGAAAATACCAAAATAATCACTTTGATACATTTATTTTTTAAAGATTTATTTATTTATTTGGGGGGGGCAGAGGAAGAGAGAATCTCCAGCAGACTCCCCGCTGAGCACAGAGCTGGACACAGTGCTCAATCCCATGATCCTGATCTCGTGACCTGAGCTGAAATCATGAGTTGGCCACTTAACCAGCTGAACCATCCAGGTGCCCCACTTTCATATATTTATTAGTAGCAAATCTCTTCATTCATTCAGTTTTACATGGAAATAATTGTGATGAAAAACAAATGTGATGCCTCCAAAGGAAGAGAGGTTACCACTAACATGTGGAAGTAGTATATTGAAATAACTTTATGGTTGTACAAATTATTTATTGTTACTTTTAATTTCTATTCATCTTAAGGTCTCTACTCAATTCTTCTCAATCAATAAGTTTTAATAATAACTCAATGTACAAACTAAAAATAAAAACTTAAATTTTAAGAAATTGATCTTAATTTAATTCCATTGTAGGGAGGAAAAATTATGTTGGAATTTTCTCATAGTGTGTGATAATATATAGTCAAATCTGGTAGACCGGGACAACACTGGACTAAGAGTTAAAAAAACCCAGTTGAAGTTCCAACTTTCGACTAACTTATTTCATGACTTTAGACAAGTTCCTTGACTTCCATGTGCCTCAGTTGTTCTTTTTTTCTTCTGTAAAGAAGGTGGAGGTGGAGATGAGAAAATGGAGTTCACTTGCATTGTAGTGGCAATAAATCCTGCTTCTGAACTTATATTGTGTGCGATAGGAATTAGTTACCAACATATCTATTAAAAACACTGGCTTCTGCTGATAGCATGGCTACCAAAAGAAAGAAAATTCTATGCATTACCCATTGCTTATTCTCTTGCCATATTGGAATGATTCCTTATTAACACTGAAGCCAAGATAAAGAGAAAAATCAAGATCCGTGAGTACTTCTGCATTGTGGAAAGAAGTCTATTATATGGCTAGGTAGAGAATGACCAAACTGACCAATAACCAAAACCTTCCCCCCAAAAAAGCAATTATAGTTTCCCCTATATTGCTCAGACTAATAAACATTTGTCTTCTGGTCATAGGAAATTATTTCTGTAAGTAGTTTGGAATTATAAATATTTATCATATCTTTTAAAAGATAAAAATGTATTTATATTAACTACTATTTTGAATAGCATGAAGTGCTTCACAAAATACTACCTTCAAAGTATGTGATTAGTTTGACAGGATTCCAACCTAGCATGAACAGGCTTTTATAAGCATGAGAGAAAAAATATTTCATTCCACTTTTATTAGATGATTTTTACAAACCAAGAGAATCTTTTATAACATCTACATCCAGGGACTTCCAAAATGCTAGAGTCATGGTCGTAAAGCAAACTTAGTAGAAAGTGCTCTGAATCAAGGGCAATATTACATATATGATATTCCCCCTTGTCTTGTATGGTGTGAGATTGGTTTTACCACAGGAGCCTTAATTTCAGGAAGCAGTTCATTTGAATTTTACTGCAACATACTTATCTATAAGAATGCCATGTTACTTCATTTTTTTCCCAAATTAAAATGAATTGGACTGAATCCCCTTTTTGTGTGGGTGGTAAGAAATTAAATTTCAATCATTTTAATGTAAGTCCTTCCCTCTTTAAGGTGTTACACAAGGATCCAGGTGTCTTTATGACATGTTTACTGACACACTGTTCATTTAAGCATCTGGAATGTGCTAGGAGGTGCCCACCCTCCAAGGTACCTGCCCCCATTTCCTGTCCTCCCCATTTTCTGCCCTCCACCTTCCCCACTACTCCTCTTTTAGAGACAGTCTGCTATGCAAATGTCCCTCACTGCCCATAAGACTTACCAAAAGACCTATCTTTCCCTGCAGAAAGGGTTCTTACCCCAAGTTCCATTTTCTCTATTTATTGAGGAGATAGTTTCACATTTTCCTCCTACCACTTCCATCCTTTCACCCTTAGAGCCCATGCTAACCTCTCCTTTTTTTTAAATTTTCTTTATTATGTTATGTAAATCACCATACATTACATCATTAGTTTTTGATGTAGTGTTCCATGATTCAGTGTTTGTGTATAACACCCAGTGTCCATGCAGAACATGCCCTCCTTAATACCCATCACCGGGCTAACCCATCCCCCCACCGCCCTCCCCTCTAGAACCCTCAGTTTGTTTTTCAGAGTCCATAGTCTCTCATGGTTCATCTCCCCCTCCAATTTCGCCCCTTCATTTTTCGCCTCCTACTATCTTCTTTTTTTTTTTAACATATAATGTATTATTTGTTTCAGGTAACCTCTTCTTCTTCTTCTTTTTTTTTTTGTTAAAGATTTTATTTATTTATTTGACAGAGAGAGAGAGATCACAAGTAGGCATATAGGCAGGCAGGCAGAGGGAGAAACAGGCTCCTGCTGAGCAGGAAGCCCGATGTGGGGCTTGATCCCAGGACGCTGGGATCATGACCTGAGCTGAAGGCAGATGCTTAACAGACTGAGCCACCCAGGTGCCCTAACCTCTTCTTCTTGAGTGTGAGGAATGATATCCTAAATCCTGTCCGTTTGTCTTTCCATTTTCTTTGTTACACCCTTATGATTTGGGAGCATCCTCTGAAACCTCATAAGCTTTTCACAGGGAAATGATTAATTTTTGGCTATGGAGTAGAGAAAAAACAAAGAGTAGAGAGAAAAAAAAAAAAACTTTCACTTTTCCAATGTAATCATTACTTACTATATAATCAAATATAACAGAACTATTCTAAATAATTAGAACTGATTTTTTTTCTCAGAAACATCCATTTTGGAATTCTGATAGGAAGCAGATGATATACTCAAATTTGAATATTAGGCAAGGATATTGCAGAATCCTGGGGTCCTTCCATGGTGCTTCTACCTGTTACCACCTCTAGACCTGAAAGAGACCAGTTAGCAAGATCCAGACATAGAGAGGATAATGTGAAGGAGAAACTTTGCCAGGCATTGAGGCCCTGGCTCAGGGACACATCCAAAACTACTTCGACCTCATAAGGAAGAAGCTAAAAGACTATCTATCCCCTAAATACTCTAACTTTACTCTTACAGCTCTCTCTTATGAGGGCATGCTGGTGCTGCCCATTGGTCAAACTCAATGGAAACCAAAGCTTATAAATGCCATTCATACAGATCGGGTTGCAGGGTAACAAAGCAGAGTAAAGAATGGTGAGTCTGAAGGAGCAAATGAAAAATAGCCACCTGAACTACTTTATTCCCAACTGTCTTTCAATTACCATGAACTGAATTATATTTATGCATTTTACCAATTCTAATAAACTAAAATTTGCTTGAGAAAAGAGATTAGATTTTATATATTTGTGTATTTCCAAAAATACTTTAAAAACTCTATGGCATATATGTCAAGTATTCAATGAATGTTAGTTGAATACAAGATGAAAAAGCATATTTAGTATTTTTTTTCTTTCTTAGTAGTCAGAAATCACAAATACAATTTACATGTTAACTACTAATTTATAAAATTTCTTTCCCTAAGGGATATGTAAGAGAAAATGATTGACTTTTTTCACTTCTGAGAATATTTTTAAGCAACTTTAGTTAGGATTTATCATATTTCTAATCCAGATTTACTTCACTTAAAAATAGCAAGAGAAATAAAGAAAAGTCTTACTCTGAAAAACATTTTTAAAGGTCACTTACCACTCATTCATGTTGAGACATTGGTTCACTCTTCCTGCAGGTAATGACAACCTAAAAATGTCACCAATACATATACACCAAATGGACTCTTCCTTTGAAAGTTCCGTTGTGAAAATAATCACCAGTATGGATAAGATTTATAGGAAAATTATAACACTCTTAAAATGTGTGACTCTTTGACCACACTTTAGCAATTAAAACAATTTATTCTGCTATACAATGAAGGTAGGTAGGAAATGTACATCACTATAAGTTTTCAGAAGAAAAAAAAATGTTTTGGTGGCATCTGGGTGGCTCAGTCGGTTAAGCATCTGCCTTCGGCTCAGGTCATGATCTCTGGGTCCTGGGAGCAAGCCCCACATCGGGCTTCCTGCTCAGCGGGGGGTCTGCTTCTCTCTCTCTCCCTCTGCCCCTCCCCACTGCTTATTCTCTCTCTCTGTCAAATAAATAAATTAAATCTTAAAGAAAAAAAAGAAAAAATGTTTTTAAAAGAGGTGTTTGTTTTAAAATGTTAATTGAGGGGCGCCTGGGTGGCTCAGTCAGTTAAGCATCCAACTCTTGATTTCTGCTTAGGTCACAATCTCAGGGTCCTGAGATGGAGCCCCAAGTTGGGCTTCGCACTCAGCAGGGAGCCTGCTTGAGATTCTCTCTCCCTCTCCTGCTCCCCCCATCTGCGTGTTCTCTCTTTCTTTCTCTATCAAGTAAATAAATAAATCTTTAAAAAAATAAAATTAAATGTTAGTTGAAATAATGGGGGAAGGAAAAAGGAGAAGTACAGCAATTAAGTGGGGCAAATCAGTAACTGGTTGCATAATTGTATAAAACCAACTCTAGATACATTTCATATTCAGAGTGACTAAGAGTACTATATAAGAACTTAGCCCACTTGTGGCAACAAGGATTTTAAAGAGTGGAAAACAATACCCACTGAATGAAACCTAGCAGAGCATGAAGTCTAATAATGAAATTATAGTTTGGCTGATAACTTGTGGACTTTATATAGCAGTTCTTGCTGGTATAATTGAGATATTCTCCAGGCTTATGTCCTAGCTTTGGATTTAAAAAAAAAAAAAATCAGTAGAACTTAATGAGATGTGGAGGTTTCTACTTCAAACCCAGTGTTACACTGTAAATTATTATGTGGATAAATAGAAGGAATATGTCACTTTCTCCTATGATAGTCCCATTTCCTCTAAAGTCTGTGATATTCTCTCCTAGACTCAGTGACAAATGGATGAAGCCTTTACCCCATATATCAATTGCTGTATAATATTCAAATCCCAAAGAGGAAATGTGGTTATAAGATAGTAGCCTTCTAAATGAAGCCAAAGCCTGGCTAGATTTTCCATAGGACCCTTACTACTTGGGGCTCAAGGGGTGCCCTGAACAATTTATTCCCTTTCTGGACTTCTGTGCCTGATAGAAACTATGTCTTTACTTTATTCCTGCCAGCCCTCAGCTGTATTTGAACCACATTCCAAGTCCCAAGCTACCCCTCACCTCCATTTTTTTCTCACATTGTAATATATTTAAATATTTTATGCTGACAGCCCAACTTGTAGTGATAGCTATGAAGACCTTAAATAATTATAATTAAAATGTGTTTCTAGTTTAAAAAGCAAGAATTTAGAAGTGTTAAAATTTAAAGCAAAGGTATATAGGGGCATCTGAATGGTTCAGTCAGTTAAACATCTGACTCTTGATTTCAGCTCAAGTCACAATCTCAGTGTCATGAGATAGAGCTCTGCATTGGGTTCTGTGTTGGTAATGGAGTCTGCTTAAGGTTCTCTCTCTTCGGGCACCTGGGTAGCTCAGTTGGCTAAGCATCTGCCTTTGGCACAGGTCATGATCTTGGGGTCCTGGGATCAAGCCCCACAACGGGCTCCCTGCTCAGTGGGGAGTCTGCTTCTCCCTCTCCCTCTGCCCCTCTACCCCGCTAGTGCTCTATCTCTTTCTCTCTCTCTCAAATTAATAAAATCTTAAAAAAAAAAAAAAGATTCTCACTCTCTGGCACCTGGGTGGCTAAGTCAGTTCAGTGTCTCACTCTTGGTTTTGGCTCAGGTTATGATCTCAGGGTCGTGAGATGGAGCCCTGAGTCGTACTCCATGCTCAGCATGGAGTCTGCTTAAGGCTCTCTCTCCCTTTCCCTGTGCCCCCCCCCACTCTCTCTCAAATAAATCATTAAAAAAAAATTCTCCTGCCCCTCCCCCCTACTTGTATATTCTCTCTCTCTCTCTCAAAAACAAAAACAAAAACCCACAAAGGTATATAATAGGGGCAAAATCAAATGGAAATGTAGATGCTAATACTACAATTGTAATAGTGAAGGGAAAAAAACACTAAATAAAGATATGTGACAGATTTTATTATGAATGACAATTACAATTTGTCAAGGCAGAGCAAAATGGAAGAGGTGTTTATTTCATAAAATGATTTTTAGATATAATAAATTGGTCATCATTAAGAGACATTCTCAGAAAATACATAGTGAATTTAAAAGTAGTTTTCTCTTCAACAGTAACAAACAATCAATGAGGTTAGTTGCTGACATAAGAATTAAATGTCCAGTAAAAATTTTTAAATAATATTTAACAGGTTCTGAGCTTATGATTTTGTACAGCTATAAAAAGGCTTCGATTCTAGCACAAAAAAGAAAACCACTTTGATGGGAAAATTGTGAAAAATAAAACAAAACAAAAACCCATTTATTTCAATTATGTAAATTTTGTTAGAAAATTATGAAGATTAAAAGGACTTTTTTACAAAAAGTGAAAGATATTCATTGCCACCAAACAATTGCCCATGGTATTTAAGAACTTTCTAGCAATATTAAATATCAACTTACTCAAAATTTGAAAAATCACAAAATACTTTTCTTTAACTTTATGTTAGTCATACAGTATGAGAGGCACCATCCAATTAATTTCTTGGATATTTTCTACTCAAAAGACTTCCAAATTTACAGATTCAGTTTATGGACTGAAAGAATCAAGGTATTGGAATAGATATTTTTGAATTTTTAACTATCAAAGAAGAATTTCAGCTACATATGAAAAACTTAATTTTCATCATGATAGTTGGTGCTCCAGATATGTTACATAAAAATTTTGAATTTATGAGAAGTTTTTAAAACAAGAGACTGATACTTTTCTTATGGCTTTATTTCACAGTATGATATATAGAAATATGCCAGAAATATTTGTGCTGAATTTTCTGAAGCAGATTCTATGACAACTCTCATGGATATACTTGCTACAATCATTATATACATATCTTAAGGCTATGAATCATCACCAGTTTATGGAACTGTTGAAAGAAATAGAATGCAATGAACTTAACGATGTGTTCTTTACCAGTGCTCTTTGATTGAATCATGGAAAGTATTCACAAAGATTTACTGTATTGTTATCTCCAACTCACCATTTTCATGAAATGGAAAAAAAAAATGCCTGCCAGATAGTCAATAAACAAGACCACAAAATGGCAGTATGTGTTACACTGTCTCACCAATATTATAGGGCACATAAACCAACCAAATTTGAAGCTCCAAAAAAAGAAAAAAAAAAAAACTTATTTGTGATCTATGTAGACAGTTACAAGAATTTAGGTTGAAGGTTGCCTGGCTAGCTCAGTCAGGAGAACATGCAACTCTTGATCTTGGGGTCATGAGTTCAAGCTTCATGTTGGATGTAGAGCTTACTTTATTTATTTATTTTTTAAAAAATTTTATTTATTTCTTTGACAGAGAGAGACAGCGAGAGAGGGAACACAAGCAGGGGCAGTGGGAGAGGGAGAAGCAGGCTTCCCCCTGAGCAGGGAGCCCGATGCGGGGCTCGATCCCAGGACCCCGGGATCATGACCTGAGCTGAAAGCAGATGCTTAACGACTGAGCCACCCAGGCGCCCCTAGAGCTTACTTTAAAAAAAGAAAAAGAATTTAGATTGAAAATGAATAATACAAATCAATAAAAATGATTTTTCACATGGTTATGTTGAGTGAAATAAGTCAAACAGAGAAAGACATGTATCATATGATCTCACTGATATGAGGAATTCTTAATCTCAGGAAACAAACTGAGGGTTGCTGGAGTGGGGGGTGGGGTGGGAGGGAGGGGGTGACTGGGTGACAGACACTGGGGGAGGGTATGTGCTCTGGTAAGCGCTGTGAATTGTGCAAGACTGTTGAATCTCAGATCTGTACCTCTGAAACAAATAATGCAATATATGTTAAGAAAAAAAAAAAAGAAGAAGAAGAAGGTAGTGGGAGGGGAAGAATGAAGCGGGGGAAATCGGAGGGGTAGACGAACCATGAGAGACGATGGACTCTGAAAAACAAACTGAGGGTTCTAGAGGGGAGGGGGGTGGGAGGATGGGTTAGCCTGGTGGTGGGTATTGAGGAGGGCACATTCTGCATGGAGCACTGGGTGTTATGCACAAACAATGAATCATGGAACACTTCATCTAAAACTAATGATGTAATGTATGGGGATTAACATAAGAATAAAAATTAAAAAAAAAAAGGAAAAAATATATATAACATTAATCAATATATAGGTTTAATTGCTAGCAACAGCATTGTGTCCAACTTGTAGTTGCCTAAGATTGATGAAATTTAAAGAATGCTTTGTTGACATTGATCAATTTAGAGTTGTTTAAAATATATGCAATGACCCTTTGGACAGACATAGTTTTTAAAACTGATATGCTTTTGTTTCAAAGTCAAATATTCTTCTAAAAAAGATGAACCAGTTTTGTATGCAGTTATTAGAAATAACTTTTAGTATATTTGAATCAATTTGAGTGTGTGAAACTAATTTTTAAAAATTTTTTCTATTTCAGAACAATTTTAGATTTATAGAATATTTGTGAAGACAGTACAGAGGGATCCCATGCACTCCACACCCAGTCTCTCCTGTTATTTGTGTCATATATTAATGTGGCATATCTGTCACAATTAATGAGCCAATATTGATGCATTAGCATTAATTGAAATCCATACTTCATTCACATTTATTTGGTTTTTACCTAATATCCTTTTATTTTTTTAGGATTCTTTTTTTTTTTTTTTTAAAGATTTTATTTATTTATTTGAGAGAGAGAGAATGAGAGAGAGAGAACACATGAGAGGGGATAGGGTCAGAGGAAGAAGCAGACTCCCTGCCGAGCAGGGAGCCCGACGCGGGACTCGATCCCGGGACTCCAGGATCATGACCTGAGCCGAAGGCAGTCGCCTAACTGACTGAGCCACCCAGGCGCCCTTTTTTAGGATTCTATTCAGGATACCACATTACATTTAGTCATCATGTCTCCCCATCTTGGCTGTGAAAGTTTCTTAGTTCCTTATTTTTAATGACTTTGACACTTCTAAAGCATATTAGCCATATATTTTGTAGAATATTCCTCTAATGGGATTTTTCCGATTTTTTAATCATGATTAGAGTCGAATTATGTGTTGGGGGGAAATTACAAAGTTATTTACTTTCATCACATCACATCTATGATATGTACTATCAACATGACTTATCACTTGATATTGATCTTGATCGTCTAACTGTGGTAATGGTTTTCAATTTTCTACACTATAAAGTTACTCCCTTTTTCCCCCTTTCTATGCTGTACTCTTTAGGAAGTCACTATGAACAACCCATACTGAAAGGGTAGAGAGTTGTACTATGCTGCCTTGAGGGTGGAATATCTACATAATTTATTTGAAATTCTTTTGTGTGGAGAGTTGTCATTTATTTATTTATGCAATAGTTTATTTATATCAGTACGACTCATGCATATTTATTTTACACTTTGGAGTATAATTCAATACTATTTTATTTATGTTCTTGCTCAAATTGTGTGTGTGTGTGTGTGTGTGTTTAGCAATTTAATATTTTCTGAAAATATGAAATGTGTCAGGCTCATCTTGATGTTTTCTGCACCAGTCCTAGAATCATACATTTCTCTATGAAGTCCTGGTTCCTTTTATTGGAGAATGAGAAACCAGTATCTGAGCCCTAGGAATTCATGTACCTGGGGTGTTGCTGCTTCTAGGCCTTTTCTTCTAGGCCTAGCAGACAGAGCAAGGAAATATATGTGTGTATACCAACTGCATGTATACACATACCTGTAAATATTTCTATATGTAACCATCCGCATCTACATTAACCTAAACATGACTTTATAATGATGTCTGCAACACCAATGCAGCACCACATACATTGTCCCTTCCCCTGGTCTGTAACCTTCTGTTCCAATAATGAGAAATCTGGTTCTCCCCATCCATTCATTTAATTGTTGAACTCAAGGATCTACATCTCTATGTATATCTATGTCACCTATATCTATCTATATCTCAGAATTGTTAAGATATACCCCTATAGGAAATAATTTTATCAACTAGAGCACAGTACCTAAGTACAGCTGTGTTGTTTTTTGTTTTGTTTTGTTTCATTTGCCTTTAGTCCTACAGACTCCACTCATTTCAAAGTTACTTAGGATAGAACCTTTTTCCCTCAACCCCGTCAGTGAAGTCATTTCATACATTTGGATACAGTTAGATTTATTTGTCACATTCTGCATTTCACCTAAAGGATTTTTTATTTTATTTTTTTTTAAAGATTTTATTTATTTATTTGAGAGAGAGAGTGAGAGAGAGAAAGAGCACAAGAGGGGGGAGTGGGAGAGGGAGAAGCAGACTCCTTGCCGAGCAGGGAGCCCGATGGGGGACTCGATCCCGGGACTCCAGGATCATGACCTGAGCCGAAGGCAGTCGCTTAACCAACTGAGCCACCCAGGCGCCCCTCACCTAAAGGATTTTTTAAATCTGTGCGTGTTATTTGACTCTTTGTGCTGTGAAATTCTATGGACTGTGATAAATGCAGTGTTATGTATCCAACATTGCAGCATTATATAGGCTAGTTGCACCACCCTGAAATTCTTTACTGCTTCACCTATTCAGCACTGTCCCTACCCACACCATATCCTGATGACCATGACCTCTTTACCACTTCTAGTTTTGCCTTTTCCAGAATGTCAACAAACTGGAATCCTACATTATGTAGTTTTTTCAGACTGGCTTCTTTTCACATATCAAGATGCATTTACAATTCACCCGTGTCTTTTCATGGCATGATAGCTTATTTCTATTAATCCCTGAATAATATTTCATTGTATGACTATACCCTAATTTGTTTATCCATTCACCTATTGAAGGACATCTTGGTTGCTTATAGTTTTGGACTATTTTAAATAAAGTTTCTTTTTTTTTTTAAAGATTTTATTTATTTATTTGACAGAGAGCGAGAGAGGGAACAAAAGCCGGGGGAGTGGGAGAGGGAGAAGCAGGCCTCCCGCGGAGCAGGGAGCCTGATGTGGGGCTCGATCCCAGGACCCCGGGATCATAACCTGAGCCGAAGGCAGACGCTTAATGACTGAGCCACCCAGGAGCCCCTAAAGTTTCTATAAACATTCACATAATTTTTTGGTGTATAGATTTGAGTTTTCAAATCATTTGAGAATTCACCTGCATTTTTCAGTTAGGTTCTTGTCAGAACCAAGGTGCCCATATCAAGGTGCCCATAAGAACTCAGAGCCCATATCAATGCTGTATAGATAAGAATCTGTCAGTAAATATTGACTAATATATACATGTATTATTTTCAGAAAAGGTAAATGGGGATCTAGCTACTTAGTAGGCAAGAGCCTTCAGCTTAGCACAAATGACTTGTAGCTAAAGAGTTAAAAAAGACAGTAGGATTATATCAAATCTCCTACATCATTTTTATCTTCTCTGTGATTATAGTTTTTATATCTAGTTTAATTTGTTTTTATTATTTTATATTTCTTCACACAGTCACCATTAAGAGAGATGTGTACACTCAGCAGACTCCTTTTTTTATCTTTATTTAAATTTGTTTATCAATAACCAAATGCCTACCTCTTACATGACAGCTCATGGAATTTAGTTCTTTTACTTAATATGATCATTGGAGGGGCACCTGGGTAGCTCAGTCAATTGAGCATTCAGTTCTTGATTTCAGCTCAGATCATGATCTCATGATCTCAGGGTCAGGAGTTCGAACCCCACATCAGGCTCCGGGCTAGGCGTGGAGCCTGCTTGGGATTCTCCTCTCCCTTCTCCCTCCACCCCTCCCAGCTTGCTCTCTCTCTCTCTGAAACTAAATAAAATAAAATCTTTAAAAAATATATGTTCATTGGAAAGTGAAAAGACTCATCTGAGAAATTTTCATCAAAATTTAGTCATTATTAAGCAACATTTACAGGGTCTTTTAAATGTCCGTGTGTTTGTGTGTGTGTGTGTTAACGAATAAAAATATAAAAGATGACAATACCAGTAACTCTGAGTAATAATTAGGCAGCACCAATGAATATTTGCAGAGAGCACTAGCTGGACTTGACTATTAATTTGCCACTGGAAATTTTTCCAAATTTTCTTAAGATAAGCTGAAAGTTTTACCTTTCATTTTAAAAAGTAACAAATATTTCTTTTGATATCTAACAATTCCTATTTCTCTGTCTTCTCTCCTTTTCATCTACTGGCTACTTCTTTGTCACCTAAAAAGATTTCCTTAATTTAGTACTAAAATTTAGTGTATTTCAAACTAATTTCTCAAGAGTAGCAACTCAATGCTTTTGATCCCAATTAAATCGTCCTCCTCATGGGACACCAGTTCCATCTACAATTATAAGGCAGTAATCTAAGTGTTACGGCATTGCTTATTTAAAATAGTTATGTTGACAGATTTTCAAATTGCCTCGCACAATTTGAGTCTTAAATTGAAAATTCTGATTAGTAACATTTTATGTGTTGACCTGCCCTCTCCAGTCCCCAAAAAAGGAATGGTGGTTGCCTTAATATTGTATGTTTTCATGGATCTGCAATAGTAGGTTATATGAACAGTAAAAATATTTTATATTGACCTAAGTGATGCCCCCATTTTAGAGTAGTTAGAAATAATCCCATTTGGAAAATAATTCAGATAATATCGAAATACTTCTAATTTTCTAGGTGCTTGTAGAGTAAACTTATAACTTATTGGACCCACGAAGTTAAAGAAAACTTAGCATTTGTATTTCTCAACATAAGATCTCTGATTTTAATTGCTTTTGTTCTTGTTCGCTGAATACTTCAAGCATATTTTCTTGTTAAAAACAGGCAGTAGGAGGGGAAAAACTTTTTAGTAGTGTATACCAACCCTTATATTGTCATCGTATTTTCCTACTAGAAAGAAGTTAATTATATATGTTGAGCATATGTCTGTGAAACTTTGGAAAATGTCTTTTAAAACTGTTAAACAAAACTGTTGAAGATAGAGAAAAAAAACAAGGAAAGCAGGAGAAAGAAAACACCACCCACACAAGAAAAATCCAGTTTTAGAAAAGCAACAACAATGAAAATATAAAATTTAATAGTAAAATTGTTGCACACAGTACTTGTAGGAACCAAAGAGGAGTTAAATTAATATTCTTTCTGTAGTATAAATAAATGTCTCCCATTAAAAAAATAACAAAATTCAAAGATACTAGTAAAAAAATTACTATTCTATTCCTACAAACTTACACCTTTGAATAGCATTATAAAAAATGATTAAAATACATGTTTTCTGGATCTTTTTTATTTCACTGAGACCATTTCTTTACTATCATTAATGGCACCATTACTCTGGCTGTAACTTGAGAAAACTTAGCCTATTTCCATTAAAGCAAAACCATGGAAACTGATATTTTTAGATCTTTGTTATGCAGTCATGATAGAATGAAATAGTAAACCAACTTTTCAATGTGTGGTCAGTTCTTTTAAAAACAAATATCTGCCCATGATGCATGCTCATAAAGTATAAAAAGAATGTCAAGGCCAATTTAAAATACATATTTTGATTTTCAAAATTAGGTGATTTTATTTCATTCTCCATTTGAACTATTTAATACTCCAAATTTAAATAATGGTAATGATATGGCCTACCCAGTTTTCCTTGCCTTCCCTTAAAAAAACTAATCTGAATCTGTCATTATCAGATTAACATATTAAAGTGTTTAAATATTTTTAAATGAGAGTAACACACCTTTATTCTAGTTGAAAAGTCAAATTCCCAAAGAGAATAACTGCTTGACATTAATTTTTAGATAGAAAAAAGGGGCTTTTGGGCGCCTGGGTGGCTCAGTTGGTTGGGCGACTGCCTTCAGCTCAGGTCATGATCCCGGGGTCCCGGGATCGAGTCCCGCATCGGGCTCCCTGCTCTGCGGGGAGCCTGCTTCTCCCTCTCCCACTCCCCCTGCTTGTGTTCCCTCTCTCGCTGTGTCTCTCTCTGTCAAATAAATAAATAAAATATTTAAAAAAAAAAAAAAGAAAAAAGGGGCTTTTTATATTAATACATTTTATCTATACATTTAATTATAAACACATACTATTTTCATATGAAGATACATTTAATTATAAGCACATACTATTTTCATATGAAAGTTTCAAATATTCGTTTTAAAAATATTAAAATTTGGGAGTGCGCCTTCAGTACATTAGGTGTCAGGCTCTTGGTTTCGGCTTGTGATCTCATGAGTCAAGGGATGGAGCCCCGCATCGGGCTCCGAGTTCCTTGGGGAGTCTGCTTGAGGAGTCTTTCCCTCTGCCCTTCCCCCCACTTGCGCATGTGCACTCTCTCTCTAAAATAAATAAATCTTTTAAAAATATATTAAAATTTGGTAGGTATTTTAAATTTGACTAAGATCGGAAGTAAATACAATATGCTTGCTTCTGTAGTTTGCAGTTCCATTGTGCATTTAGCACATAGGTTTTCATTTACTCTATTTCTAAAATAGCACCTCATTCTCTATCCCCTACCATGCTTTATTTTTCTCTCTCATACTTATCAACCTGTTACGAAATTACATGTTCACTTTGCTGTTGTTATTGTGTACTTCTCCCAGTGGAATGAGAACAATGACCGTTTCCTTTAATGCTCTGTCTTCACTCCCTAAAACAGTTTCTGGCACATAGTAGGCACGTATGACTTTTTGTTGAATGACTGAGTGAATACTACTCATAAATACATCTCATAGTACTCTCCTCACTTTATAACTGAGGAAACACAGGATCAGGGTGATTATCTCACTTGACCAAGACCTCACAACTAAGGGATACATCCCAAGGAAAAAATCCTTTCTTACTTCTATTTAAGTGCTGTTTCTAATACTTTGTTTGCAGCATTCAACTTCCTTTTCCCCCCTGATTAGTACTACATTTACATTTGAGTAAAACAAATAAAGGCATGCTGCCCCTTTATTATGAAATAAAGAAGTGCTATGTAGTATCTCAACACAATTCTTAACAAACTATTTTTATTTATTTTTAGAAAAATAATCCTGAAGTATCATAATAGGTCATTATACACAGAAACAGAAAACTTGTATAGCTCCCCATTCTCCAAAGACTGGAATGTACTTACCAGTTTTCATAGTATCGCACACTTAATCTCATATTTCATTATTATTTAAAATAAATTCATTATTTAATTAATTAGTGGAATAAGTGTTTGGTAATTATTGTCTTATCTTGGAATCTTGCTTATTTTTGTCTGTCTTTGCTAACTACCTCATTAATTCCTTTAATATTTAGAGTCACTGTGTATGTAAGCTTGGATGCAATGCCATCTTGAAATGGACTTCGCTTGCAACTGCCCATGAATTACATAATTTCCTCACTCCAACATCACTATTTCCTCACATATACAGGCTTCCTGTTATGGGCTGTATAGTGTCTCCCTAAAATTCATATGTCAAAGCCCTAACTCCCAGTACCTCAGAATGTGACTTTATTTGGATAAAGGACCATTGAAGAAGTGATTGAGTTCAGAATAGGCAATTAGGATGGGCCCTAATCCAATCTGACTAGTGTCCTTAAGGAGACGAAATTTGGACACAGGGAGAGACACCAGAGGTGCTTGTGCATGTAGGGATGACTATGTAAGGACAAAGCAGCCTTGAGAAGGCAGACAATTGCAAGCGAAGTTGAGAGGCTTGGAACAGATTCTTCCCCTTACATCTCTTAGAAGAAACCAAATCTGCGCTTACCTTGATGTTGGACTTTAAGCTTTCAAAACTGTGAGAATATATATTTCTATTGTTTAAGCCACTTAGTCTGTGGTATTTTGCTAAGGCAGCCCTAACAAACTAATACGCTTCCTATCTATTTCATATCCCTTTAAAGCTTACAGAAGCACTGTACTAATATGTAACTTTATAATCATTGTCCAGTTGTTTATCTTTGTATTATTATAGAGCTACTGTGTTTTTACTATCAAATCTAAAATTATGTATTCTGTGACACCTATGGCCTACATGTCTGTATGAGCAATTCTCATTACTAGAAACCCTAATAAAACTTTGTATATACAGTAGGTGCTTTTTAGATGATTTAAAGATCTTTCATGTATTGGTTAAGGGGGACAGGAACAGGGTAGTATAGGAACATCTTGAGATCTTCATGATACACACACAAGTGCTACATGGTTTAGGTATGAAAATGAAGTAGAGGAGCGCCTGGGTGGCTCAGTCGGTTAAACCACTGCCTTCAGCTCAGGTCATGATTCCAGAGTCCTGGGATAAAGCCCCGCATGGGGCTCCTTGCTCTGCGGGGAGCTTGCTTCTCCCTCTCCCTCTGCCTGCCGCTCCCTCTGCTTGTGATATCTCTCTCTCTCTCTCTCTCTCTCTCTCTCTCACTATCTCTCTCTCTGTGTCAAATAAATAAATAAAATCTTAAAAAAAAAAGAAAGAAAATGAAGTAGAGAAACAGTACCTATGACTCAAATCAATTTACACACACTGTAACACAAACAGCACACACACACGCACACACACACAGTCTCTTTCTCTGTCTCTAGGTGTCTGTGCCTCAGTTTCTCTCTATGTCTCTGTCTCTGTCTCTCTTTCTCTCTCTCTCCTCTCTCACACACACATCTTTAAAAATTATTTTTAGCCTGTCTTATTTCCAAAAAAGATTTGTGGTATCTAAGAAAAATGCATGAATTACTTAGTTTAAAAATAAGTACACAAGAGATATAAGGATATGGGACATATTTCTAAATAAATCTAGAAAAAGGTTAAGATATAAATTTCATACCCTGAAGACATTGCCAAGTACTGGGGATAGGTTGTAAATTTGACTCTGAACTTCTTAACCATGAAAGCAATGGAAAAGACATTCAGTTACAAGAGTCACAGTCTCCAAAAGATAAAAACAAGAGATGTTGCCTGTTTCTTTGACCTATGAGAAATTTCTTCCATGGGTCCTCATGAAGGGAACACTATGTGATAGAGGAGATCATTTTATATATCCTTATGATAAATGCAGCCAACAGTTCATGAAACATAAAATCAATTCTGAAAAAGTCCAAAGCAATGTGGTCTGGATATGCAGGTATTTGTCAGCCTGGCTTGATCTAAAGATAAAAGTTTTCCCCAAATTTCTATTATGAATATTTCAGATGTATAGGAAAACTGAAAGAATAATACAGTGATTAACAACATCCAGTTTAAACAATTGTAAACAATTTGCCATAGTTGCCTTATCAATCTGTCTATAGATCTTAAATCATTTGAAACTGAGTTAAAGATAATAAATTTTAATGTTCTGAGCTTAAGCTGCCTGACAGTTCATACCTTCATACATAGTAAAAACATTATTTCTCAGCCTGAGGTGTTCAGTAACAGATCTTCCAAGAAGGTACATTTGGGAATAATAACCACAGAAGGGTAAGATTTAAAGAAAAGTAGACTAAGAGTTCAAAATCATGATCTTTAGTAATTAACAGGGTGAAACTATTTGATCTTGCCTAATAAAGGCAAATCCATATTCTGTGACAATCAACTAAGCTGATGAATTGGAGATATATATATACATGATTCACATACCAGAGAAAGTATTATTTCTTTTTTGTTTCTTACTTCAAGAATAATTTGTGTAATAGGAAAAAAAAAAGAGTTGAGATTGACAATATAACCTGATCAAAATAAATGAGGTCAGATCACTTTATTAAATTTCGTAACCTTTTTAACTATTCCACTCACCACTCACATAAATAATATAAGTAAAAATTATTTGGACCATGTCTTGGGCATTCTACGTGGCCTGTTCAGCAGTTCATAGTCAGAAATAAGAGCATTTAAAGTCAGTAGCCCTTACTAAACCCTCAAACGAAAACTGAATATAAGGGGTCAAGAATGAGACAGCCTTTCACACATAGATCTTTCCTCAGTGGAATACAACTAACAGAATTCAGTCCCTTAAAAAATAGATAAAATTTCAAGTAGAAGCCTCTGTTTGCTATGTATACAGTACTTAGAACACAAGTCAAGGATGGGACTTACTAATAAACTTCCAACAAAGAGCTGGACACTGATTTGTTCCTCATTTCACTGCCAATGTTAATGACAGGTCAGAAAACTGAAAACAATGCAGATTTATGTAAATAGCAGGATGACACGGGATCTAGCACATTGATGTATTTTACAGTATAATGAAAAACCATCTGGAAACAAATCCTTAATTCTAGTGTTAACCTCTCAGTTCTGTTTCTGAAGTCATTCTGCAAACCTAGTTTATTTGTCATATCATCAGACACACCTTCTTAAGAATAAAAGGATTCAAAAATCCTTTCACATTAAATCATTGTTTTTCAGTCATCCCATTTGACTATATACCTTGCTGCATTAAAATTATCTCTGCATGACGTATATGTAGATGAACAACTTGAAGTGGAAAAATATTGACTATCCAAATAACTGCTAATAGGCATGGTGCCTTCCAAGCCACTTAAACATAGATATTTTGGAAATGCAGAAGACTGAGTATCTAATGATTAGGAAGAGACTGTCTTTTGAAGTCTTCAATTTATAAGCAAACAACTATGTTCAGTAACTATAGAAAATTAAATGGAAAAATTTCAGGAGAAGGAAGATTACTATTCCAGTGCTAGTCAAGGGATTTGGATAGAAGCACACTATCCTTAAATTTCACACACACACACACACACACACACACACACACCAGACTGTATCTCGTTTTGTATCAAAAATAACACAGTAGGGCGCCTGGGTGGCTCAGTCGGTTAAGTGTCTGCCTTGGGCTCAGGTCATGATCCTGGAGTCCTGGGATCAACCTGCATCAGGCACCTTGCTCAGGCGAAGCCTGCTTTTCCCTCTCCCTCTGCCCCACCCCTCTCCAAGTGGCGTACTCTCTCTCTCTCAAATAAATAAAATCTTTAAAATAAATAAAATCTTTATTTATTTATTTTTAAGATTTTATTTATTTATTTGACAGAGAGAGAGAGTTAGCAAGAGCAGGAACACAAGCAGGGGGAGTCGGAGAGGGAGAAGCAGGCTTCCCGCCAAGCAGGGAGCCCGATACGGGGCTGGATCCCAGGACCCTGGGATCATCATGACCTGAGCCGAAGGCAGACGCTTAATGACTGAGCCACCCAGGCACCCCAAAAATAAAATCTTTAAAAAAATCTTTTATAATTTGTTAAGTAATTTAGGTAAATTTACTTAGCTGAATTTTAAACCTGCTTTCTGAGGTAAACAAATTAGATATCATTATTTTTATTCTATTGATTAAAAATGTAAATAACTGAAGCTCAGAAGGCTTATCCTAAATTATCCAGTTAGCCAGTGGTAAATATGAGTGTAGACTCTGTCTTCTAAACCAAGTTGAATCTCAACAAAAGCATATAATGCTACTGGATTTTTTAAAGTACTTACAAACTGAACTTAGAGTGCTATGTCCAAGAAGCATATATTTTATATGTGTTGATGAATCAGAAGTCATACAACCAACACCCTCAAATATGACATAGCTAAAACATATTGTATTTCCTACTTCCTATCATTCTTAATTGATACTAATTCTGGAGGCTTATTTAGTCTTCATATTATTTGAACTTTAACTACTTTATCATTTTTCCCCCAGGATGGGCATACAAGCATATACAGTCTTGATTTTTGTCGGAGGTGAAAATTGCTATACATGGAGTTTAGTGGTATTTCTGATGCCACAGTTAAGATGAGAAAATAGGTTACCGGATTTTGTAAAGAACATAAGTCATGCAGATTTGTGGTATGGTTTACTAGGATAACAAGTGCTTCACCCTCCTGTCCTCTCTGAATGACTTTCCATTTTGCTTTTTAAATGGTTTTAAAATTTATTTTATTTTTTAACAGGTAAAAATGGATTTTTCAGTATACAGTTTGAACTTTATCATATGTGTAGATTCTTACCAACCACTATTCACATCAGAATATGAAACATGCTCCCAAAACTCCCTTGTGCTATTAGCTTGGTGGTCATAAGCTCCTACCATCCTTCAATCCCTGACAACCACTGATCTGTTTGTCATCACTGTAGTTTCTCTGAGAATGTCATAAAAATTGAATCATACAGTATGCAACCTTTAGATGACTTCTTTCACTCAACATAATGTCTTTGAGCTTCATACAAATTGTTATGTAGAGCAATAGTTTGTTTGTGGTTTTTGTTTTTGTTTTTTGTGGGGTTTTTTATTGCTGAATAGTATTTCAATGTATGATGTATCCCAGGTTTGGTTTGTTTGTTTGTGTTTTTTGTCTGTTTGTTTTTTAGCCATTTATCTATTGAAAGACAATTAGGTTGCTTCCAGTTTAGGCTATAAAAATTTGTGTTTTTATAGGTTTTTGTGTGAGCATAGTTTTCATTTTTCTAAGTAATTAAATGATATGGTAAATAGTTGTTTGACTTTGCAAAAAACTGTCAAACGTTTTTCAAGAATGGCTTCACTGTTTTACATTCTCACCAGTGTTTAAGAATTCCAGTTACTCTATATCATCACCAGCACTTGGTACTGTCAAGAAATTTTTAAAGCCATTCTAATAGGTACGTAATGGAATCTTGTCATGGTTTTAATTTAAATTTCCCTACTGGCTGTGATATTAAACATTTTTATGTGTTTATTTACCTTCTATGTATCTTCTTTTATACAGTGTCTTTCCAAGTCTTCCTATTTTTATATTGGATTATATATTTTCTTACTTTTGAATTTTGAGATTTTAAAAATATATTTTGGATACCAGTTTTTTGTCACATGTAGGATTTGCAAATAATTTACCCCAGTCTATAGCTTGTCTTTTCATTATCTAACATCTTTCACAGAGATAATTCTTTTTTAATTTTTATAAAGCCCAAATTTCAATTTTTTTTCTTTATGGATTATGCTTTTGGTGTCATTTCTAAGAACGTTTGCCTAACTAAAAATCATGTAGACTTTCTTTTATGTCTTCTTCTAAAAGTTTTATAGCTTTACATTTATATCTGTGCTCCATTTAGAGTTAAGTTGTATATAGTATGAAGTTTAGGTTGAGGCTCATTTCTCTACATGGAGATGTCTAATTGTTTCAACATCATTTATTGAACAGATTATTCTCACTCTAATTGTCAAAATGGAGGCAAAAATCAATTGACTGTATTTGTGGGGGCCTATTTTTATAATCTCTATTAGGTTCCAATGATCTAGATATCTATCCTTCCACCCATACCACTGTTTTTATTACTATCCCATAATTATAAGTCTTAGAACCTTAAGGTAATATAATTCCATCAAATTTATTCTTCCTTTACAAAGTTTTATTTTAGCTATAGCAATTCCTTTACATTTCCACATAAATTTTAGAATCACCTTGTCTATATCCACAAACACACTACAAGGAGGGCGCCTGGGTGACTCAGTCGGTTAGGAGTCTGCCTTCAGCTCAGGTCTTGATCCCAGGATTCCGGGATCAAGCCCTGCGTTGGGCTCCCTGCTCAGCAGAGAGTCTGTTTCTCCCTTTCTCACTCCCTTTGCCTCTCCCCCTGCTCGTGCTCGCATACTCTCTCTCTCGCAAATAAATAAATAATTTTTTTTAAAAAAGCACTACAAGGATTTTAATTAGAGTTGCATTAAATCTGTAGAACAATTTGAGGAAAATTGATATTCTCTATGTTGAGTCTTCCAATCTATGAACACAGTATATCTCTCCACTTATTTTCAGTCTTATTTGATTTCTTCCATTAGCATTTAGTGGTTTTTAGCATACAGATCCTATACATATTTTGTTAGATTTATGCCTAAATATTGCACTTTTAGAACTTTTGTAATTTCTTTTTAAAAAATTTGATGTCCAATTGTTTATTATTAGTATTACTAATACTAGTGACTAATGAGTAAACTAACATTAGTTTACTAGTATATAGAAATATGTTTGTGTGTTAACTTTTGTGTTAGTTTTCTGTGCTGTGTAACAAATTACAACAAACTTGATGGCTTAAAACTATAGACATTTATTATTTCACAATTTCTGTGAGTTGAGAGTCTGGAAATGACTTAACTGGGTCCTCCACAAGGATCTACTGGGGAAGGATTGTTTTCCAAGATCCTTCAGATATTTGGCAATGCTTATTTCCTTATGGTTATAAGACTCATGACAGCTTACTTCTTCAAAGGCAAAGACATGGAAACCCTAGAGACAGTCTTTTAGCAAGAGAGTTTTATGTATTACAACAGTCACAGGAGTGACATCACATCACCTTTGGCATATTTAATTGGTTAGAAGCAAGTCACAGGTACTATTCACATTCAAATAGAAGAGATTAGAAAAGACATGTGTACTAGAAATTGGTATCATAGTGGTGTCCTTCTACTACATACTTGTATCCTATAACCTTACTGACCATTTTGTTGTTGGCTTTTTTTGGTAGATACCTTAATATTTTTTTATGAAGAGAGTCATGTTCTCCAAAAATAGGGAAGATTTTATTTTTTCCTCCTTAATCTGTATACCTTTTATTTCATTTTCTTGTCTTATTGCATCAGCTAAGTCTGTCAGCAAGCTGTAGAATATAAGTGGTGGGAGCAGACGTCATTGCTTTGTGTCATACCTTTAGAGGAAAAAATTCAGTCTTTCACCATTAAGAATGAGAGACGATGGACTCTGAAAAACAAACAGGGTTCTAGAGGGGAGGGGGGTGGGAGGATGGGTTAGCCTGGTGGTGGGTATTGAGGAGGGCACATTCTGCATGGAGCACTGGGTGTTATGCACAAACAATGAATCATGGAACACTTCATCTAAAACTAATGATGTAATGTATGGGGATTAACATAAGAATTAAAAAAATTAAAAAAAAAAAAGAATGATGTTAGCTGTAGATATTGGGTAGATGCCCTTTATCAGTTGAGGAAGTTACCTTCCTTGTTCACTGAAAGTTTTAATCATGAACTGATACTGAGTTTTACTGAATGCTTTTAAGGGTATCAATTATATCAAATATTAGACTGTTAATATGGTGATTACACTGATTGATTTTCAAATATTGAACCATCCTTGCATTCCCAGAATAAACTTCACTTGGTTGTGGTGTTATTTATTTATTTATTTTTGTATCTCTGATTCTATCTGATAATTGAGGGTTTTTGCATCTCTGTTAGTGAGGGATATTTGGACTATGGTTTTTTTGAGCTGTCTGTGTTGAAGTTGCTATAATGTTAATGCTGGTATCATAAAATGAGATAGAAAATATTTCTTCCTCTTATATTTTCTGGAATAGATTGAATAAACTGTTGTCATTTCTTGTTTAAATGTTGGAGAGAATTGGCCAATGAAATCATCTAGGACTGCCACTGTTTACTATCAAGAGTTCTCAAAAAGCTCTTCCATGCATTCTATCTAGGTTTTACAGCTGTATTCAGTGGGTGACACAGGATGGATTTCCCATGTGTCTTAACCAGAATCAGACCTTGTAGCCTGTTTTTATGATGATTTCTTATGTGTTTCAATCCCCAACTGTAGAAGTGCAGTGATTCTTGTGCACATCATAAAATTATTAACTGTTAAACATTTTTCTAGCATGGTTTATTCCTATAAACACATCCAAACAATGGGCTTATTAGCCCAGTTTCAACTATATTAAGAGATGTGATATTCCTACTAGATTTGTTAATCCAGTGTTTCTTCATGATCATCAGTGATGCTTACCCAACAATGTCTGGTGGAGTAGAGCTAGAGCAATCTCTACTTTGAAAGCATCAAGTGTACCAATTTTGTTCTGCAATAAATTCCAGCCCATCAGTAGATAGATAGATGATAGATAGATAGATAGATAGATAGATAGATAGATAGATAGATAGATGATAGATAGATAAAAACATTGTACCAATATACCACATGGATTTAATACTCACACGCTACCATGTTGGACTGGTTTTAACTTATGTTGTGTTATTTCAAATAATACCTTCAAAATATGCAAGCCAAAAATTTATACGAAAGTCCTATGTCTGAAAAATCCACGCTAAGAAATTTTAATGTCTAAGCCAGAAAGGTTTTTTTTTTTTTACAGTTATTTATTTATTTAAGTAATGTCTACACCCAGTGTGGGGCTATAACCCCAAGATCAGGAGTTGCACACTCCTCTGACTGAGCCAGCCAGGCACCCCAAAGCCAGAAGTTTTAAAGGCCCAGACTATAAATATTTTAGACTTTATTGGTTACATGTGTTTTTATCATTTATTCTTCTTTGTTTTCTTACAACCTGTATTAATTTTTTATTGCTGCTGTAACAAATCACCACAAAAAATTGTGGTTTAATAAAACACAAATTTAGTATCTTAGAGCTCTATAGATTGGAAGTCTGACATGGGTCTCACTGGACTAAAATCAAGTTGTTGACAGGACTGCATTCTTTTCTAGAAGTTCTAGGGGAGAAATTATTGACACAACTTTTCCAGATTCTAGTGGTTGCCCACACTCGTGGCTGATGATGCCCTCCCTCCATCTTTAAAGAGCACTGTAGCATCCCTTTGACCCTGCTTTTGTCCTCTCACCTCCCTTTGACCAGACAGGAAACGTTTTCTAGTTTTAAGAACCCATAGGATTAGGGCGCCTGGGTGGCTCAGTTGGTTAGGCGACTGCCTTCGGCTCAGGTCATGATCCTGGAGTCCCGGGATCGAGTCCCGCATCGGGCTTCCTGCTCGGAGGGGAGTCTGCTTCTCCCTCTGACCCTCCCCCCTCTCATGCTCTCTCTCTCTCTCATTCTCTCTCGCAAATAAATAAATAAAATCTTTAAAAAAAAAAAGAACCCATAGGATTAGATTGGGCCCACTGAGATAACCCAAGATAATTTCTTCATTTTAAGATCCTTAATATAATCACATCTGCAAAGCCTTTTTTGCCATGTTAGAGAACATATGCATATCCTCAGGTTCTGAAGAATAGTATATGGGTATCTTTTGAGGAGTAGGAATTATTAGGCCCATCACAAAACCCTTTAAAAATGAAACAATTATTCTTAGCTCAGAAGCCATGCAAAAAACAGGCCACAGGCCAGATTTAACCTGCTCTAAACTGTACAAGAAGTTAAAGGGGGAAGGGGCAGGCATGGGAGCTGTTAATTTTCCACTTCCTTTGTGTTTATATGTTAATCGTTGAAGCTGGATAATAAAAACTCTTCATGTAATGAAAATAAGGAAAAAGCTTGTTTTTAATCAGTAATATTGAAAATGAATCCAGGATGTTTATAAAGAGTGAGAATGTGATTTTTTTTAATTCAAAGAAGAAAGCATATTCACACTTACGAAAATTTGCATGAATTGCTAGATTCTGGATAAAATTTTAAAACCATTGTGTTATGATGTTTTAATAAATACATCAATGATACAATTTGTTTATTCATTATATGTTATAACATTTTCATCACTTTCTACCTGTGTGAACACCTTTCTAGTTCTTCAGACTGTTATAAAATTAAAATACAAGAGGTGCTTTTTCTATTTTTACTAATAGCAAACAGCATATGCATTTTTTTTCTGAATTCAGTCCTTTATATGTTATATGCAATTTCCATAGTAGAATAAACTTAATACAGTGACAATTTAAAATTACACAATCTACTCAACTTCCTATAAAAGTTAAAGACTTAAACTGATTGCTATTTTTTAAAGTCCTTTAGTTACCCAGTTTGATAATAATTTTTCAAATAATCAGACTCTAAAGGTTCTAGAGTTATGAGTTTCTATCCCATGAATTGGTAACAAAGATTAATCCTAAAAAATGAAGTGCAGAATGATTTTAATTTATCCACAAAGATCATCATTTTTACATAAATAAAAATCAAAATGAAAAAATATTAATATATAATTTATTAAAGGTTGCCATTTATATTTGTATCTTAGAATTTGAAAGATGTTTTGGAAAAATCAATGACTAATTATTGAAGAGGTGCAGGATGAGACGCCTCAAAATGTGCCATTTTGGCATAAAAATTATTTTGAGTTAGAAGTAATCAAAACCCAGAAGATGCAGGAAAAGTTCTCTGCCTCCCCCATAATTGCCTAAATTTACATTGAAAAGGAGAGTCTGTGCCAGGAAGACAACTATTAACAGAGACTCCCCTTTACTAAAGGAACTTACCTGAATGATAAAGCAACCTTGTTTTTCTCCAAACATCCCTTTTCACCTTCTTGCTAATGAGCTTTCTCCTCTTTGCATCCTCAGAACCCCCCCCACACACACACACTCCTGAGCTCATATAAGCTTCGTGTTGCCTCACTGTCTTTGGAATTCCATGTCTGTGTGTACTCCCCGTACGTATGCCTATTAAATTTATTTTCTCCTGTTTATCTGTCTCATGTCAATTTGATTCTAAGTCCAACCAGAAGTACCACAGGGCCCAGGAAGGTCTTCTTCCCTGACACCCATTTTGAAACCTCTTGTCAATTATTATTACCAGCATGTCTTCAATTAATTGAGAAATTATTTTTCACTGGTTATATTTTGACATGAAATTGCTATGAGTTTAATGCATGGGAAAAAAAAAAGGCAAGTCTTTACATTTTGACAGAGAAAGAAGTGGGGTTTTTTTTAAATTTATGTATTTATTTTAGAGAGAGAGTGTGAGCAATGTGGGGGGGTGGCACGGGCAGAGAGAGAGGGAGAGAGAATCTTTTTTTTTTTTTTTTAAGATTTTATTTATTTGAAAGAGAGAGAGCAACCACAAGCAGGGGGAGCAGCAGAGGGAGAGGGAAAAGCTGGATCCCTACCGAGCAGGGATCCCCATGCGGGTATCCATGTGGGGCTCGATCCCAGGATCCTGGGTTCATGACCTGAGCCAAAGGCAGATGCTTAACCAGCTGAGCCACCAGGCACCCGCCCCAGGGAGAGAGATCTTAAGCAGACTGAGCATGGAGCCTGACTCAGGGCTCTATCCCATGACCCTGAGATCACGACCTGAGCCAAAACAGTCTTAGGCTTAACTAACTGTTCCACCCAGGTGCTTCCACTTTTTTTTTTAATGATTTATTTATTTATTTGAGAGAGAGGGACGCCTGGATGGCTCAGCCAGTTAAGCATCTGCCTTTAGCTCAGGTCATGATACCAGTGTCCTGGGATTGAGTCCCACATTAGCTTCCCTGCTCAGCGGGGAGTCTGCTTCTCCCTCTCCCTCTGCCACTCCCCCCTGCTCCTGCACTCTCTCTCTCTCTCTCTCAAATAAATTAATTAAAATCTTTATTTATTTCAGAGAGAAAGAGAGAGAGAATGAAGTGCTTGTTTTTAATAAGAAAAAGCCAGCACTAAAATTTCACTGGTGGTCCTGTTATTATCCAGAATGATAAGGAGACTAATGACCTTCTAGTCCAATTTTCCCATTCTGGTACTGTTGTGATGTTTTCAAACTCACAATTCAGAGTTAAATATTTCTTTGGACAAACAAAGAGTTCCTTTATCACCATTAATACTGTCACTTCTCCCATGCAGTAAAAGAGAGTCTAATAATGTAAGAGGACTTAGTTTATAATAATGGAACAACTCACCTGGTAAAATCTGGCCTGATAATAGCCGAACCAGTCTTCATAAGTTTTAAAGTTTTACAAATGAATTGTCTGTGATTGTAATTTTTAACATAATACATAAATATTGATTGTATATATTCTAGAGTAGAGAGATTTGGTGTTTCATCTCCAGGGTAGAAAATGATTGATAATTTAATCTCTGTACTTGGATATTTTTAAATTGACCTCTCAGAAATACTACCAATACTTCAAAAGAATTTGAGACTTCTTAAACACCAACACTTGGAATAGCTACATGAGAAGTAATTTTCTATAACTTATCAAGGAAACAATACATAATTCCATTATAAGCCTTTCTTTAAGAAAAAAAAGTTACCTTCTATGTTACGTACTTATCTTTCAGAAATTCTCATATATCTTGGAAAACTGTAGGCAAATCTACCTAATTTATTTTTTAGAAGGTCCTGACTTAAGAGATTTCAGGTAAAGAAACCCCTGAATTTCACAAGAAACTTGAAGTAATTCAAAAGATTTAGGTATTAGGATTTAGGAGTTGCTTTACTAACTGTTTTCATAGTTATGTTACCTGAAATCTCAGGCAATTTCATACTTTTTAGATTGAAAAACACATTTCTGACACTGTGCCAACCAATCTGTTTGATTAAGTCAAATATCCTAGAGCCAACTGCATTTGATTATTGTGGAAATTGCTGTTACTTTATTCTCAGGATGTTTTCATCTTTAAAAAAAATTATCAATATTTTTTGAGTCTTTGGAGGCTCAGTAAATAATATCCATTTTCTCTGCTTGCAATCTGAAGCAATTGGGTAATAAGAAAATACAGTAAGGCTGGTGGCGCCTGGGTGGCTCAGTCGTTAAGCATCTGCCTTCAGCTCAGGTCATGATCCCAGGGTCCTGGGATCGAGCCCCGCATCGGGCTCCCTGCTCTGCGGGAGGCCTGCTTCTCCCTCTGCTGCTCCCCTTGCTTGTATTCCCTCTCTCCCTGCCTCTCTCTCTGTCAAAAAGTAAATAAAATCTTTTAAAAAAAAGAAAATACAGTAAGGCAAAAGGGAATCCAAAATATCACCTTCATTACTGATAAAGCTAGCATTAGGGAATATGGTTCACATCCGTAGGTAAGGGGCTTCTTGAAACTGAGCATTGTGTAAGACTGTTGAATCACAGACCTGTACCTGTGAAACAAATAATACATTATATGTTAAAAAAAAAAAAAAAGATAGCAGGAAGGGAAAAATGAAGGGGGGGGAATCGGAGGGGGAGACGAACCACGAGAGACTATGGACTCTGAGAAACAAACTGAGGGTTCTAGAGGGGAGGGGGGTGGGGGGATGGGTTAGCCTGGTGATGGGTATTAAAGAGGGCACGTACTGAATGGAGCACTGAGTGTTATGCAAACAATGAATCATGGAGCGCTACATCAAAAACTAATGATGTAATGTATGGTGATTAATATAACATAATAAAATGAAATAAAATAAAATAAATAAATATAAAAAAAAACTGAGCATGGAAATTAAATAGACTCACCCACAATAGAACCACGTCAACTGTAAGTGGTTCACTTCCAAGGGTTAAGAGAAAAGGGCTTGGTGGCACATATAGTGTTTCTTTCCAGTTTCCCAATCCAATTGTCGCGTTCCTCCACAGGGAGTAATGTTAAGCTAATGGGTGTCCCTCCACATAGAGATAAAGCATTCTACCAACACTATCCTTTCTAAGTTAATCAATTATACTGTTGAAATAGATCATCTACCAAATACTAATGTCTGTCCACAGTCTCTCTGATCATGGAGTGTGTAGTTTGCATGAACTGTGCATATCCTGAAGAACATAAAACTTTACCTGGAGTCAGTGAAATGACTAGATTCAATATTAAATTGTAAGGGTACTGAAATCCCTCCTGCTCTACCTCATACCACTTATACACACAAACATATTTTTATATTGTCACCAGAGATATTAAGTCATATTTAATCCTCTTTAAGGTATTCAGGATTGAGAAATATTACTCTAGAACATGAAAGAATGTTGGACCTCATTTAATTAACTGTAGTCATTGACTCCGCTCCTGACACAAATAAAGTTCATGGACTGAGAAAAAGATGCCAGCATGTTGCAGATTAAAAGTTAGGGTCACAGCTTTATCAGATCATGGCTCCGGTCCCCTCTCTAGGTGAAAAGCCTCTGCTGTAGGAGGGCTGCCTCTGCTGACATGGAAGTGGGGTGTTCCCACAACTCTACCATGAACTCCAAAGGACTGTGTGGTCCACCTGTCTATTTGAATTAATCTTCCTTAACTCACCATATCAACCTTTTGTTTCCATCAAGTGGGTTCCTTAGTGTACCCCTTATGCTATGCTTTTTCTTAACTTCCCTGGATTTTCACATCCTTTTCCTTTTTTCTGGTCTATCTTCCTCCCATTATGTTTAAGTATTCTGTGCCATAAAGATCAACTCTATTTGGAACTTCTTAAAAATGTCCATCACTGCTCCAGCTCAGTGTCCATTGAACTATCTATCCTCAGGAATCCTAAAACACTTGTTTAAAAAACCACACATTCTACTTAGTTATATCACTTAGACCACTTTCCTATTATTTTGGGGGTATTAATCATAACTCCTTTAGTAAACCATAAACAGCTGAAGACCAGCTCTGTACACTTCTCTTTTATTCCCTAATGTGTGTCCTACAGTAGGCAGCAACTTAAGAAGTACTGAAGTCAGCCAGACCGAAGTCTAATGCCTGTTCCGTGGCACCTATTATTGGTGTAATTTCAAGCCAGTTAGTAACAAGCCTCAGTTTATTAATCTGTAAAATTGAGACCAATAGACTGTTGTAAAGATTAGATGAGATGACATCTTCAAACAACTCAGCACAATACCTGCACCATAATATTCAGTAATGTCAGTTACTATTACCATTATTTTTTTATGAGTGTTCATAGTTAAGATGAACTTATTGAAGAAGTAATCTATATTTTCTATAGAAACATATCCAGTGCTCACTTGGAAAATGTACAGCCTTCAGGACCACTCTAGTGCCTTATAAGCGTAAGACTACTGAGGAATAACCCCTGGGACTCGGAATTCCTTAAGTCCCAGAATGATGTGGCTCAATAGTTCTCAAGGTGTGATCTGGATACCCCAGGGATCCATGAATCCAAGACTGTTTTCATAATAATACTAAGATATTATTTATCTTTTCCACAATCATTTTCTAATGAGTGCACCAGGAGGTTTTCCAGAGGCGTAATGACATGTAATACTGCAATGGGCTGAATGAAGAAACAGATTTGAGAATACAGATGTTTCTATTAGCCAAAAATTAAAGATATTTATAAAACATAAAACAGTGCTACTCTTCTCATTCAATATTTGTTCTGGAAAATAGGTGTTTGGTTTTTTTTTTTAAGTTTCATAAAATATTTATAGTAACAATAGGATTATAGTTTATTTTAATGAATTAATGAATATTTTCAAATCTGTCAATTATAATATTTAATACTGTAAATATCAATAGCTATAACCTACATAAACAAAAGCTCTTTGTGGTCTTCAGTAATTTACAAGACTGCAGAGGAGTCATGACACCAGAATGCTTAACTGCTGTTGTAGCTGACACTCCCTATATTTTAATGGGCCAAATAATCAGAGGGATGCAATAAATACAGGTGCCAAATATGAATTGTAATTATATATTATTTTTCTTTGATTTTCCTAAGTTCTTTCTTTCTTTCTTTCTTTCCTGATCGTCCTTTTCTTGTATTTCCTAGTTCCATCACCTTCTTAAAAAGAACCATCATGAATCTCATGAAGTAAAATTGAGACATAAAAAAAAAAAACAAATAGAAATATTTCATAGTAGTGTGGGATTCTCTCATTGTTAACTAGGAAGTCTTTTGATCTAATGCTCTAACTCTAGGCAAGATTCCACTGAGCCTTTAATAATAATAATTATAATAATACGGGTATTATGGCTGATACTTATTAAACACTTGTTATATGCCAGTCATTGCCCTACGTAATTTAAATGCATTATTTCACTTAATCTTCACAATAATCTTTTGATATAGATTAAAGTATTATTAACATTTTGTCTATGAGGAAATGGAAGCCCAATAAATTTAGAAACTTAAAGGAAGTCACACAGGTAGAAATTAAACTTGCTTTAGAGCCCATGTTGTGTCTACACCTGGAATCAAAGCTCTTTCTCTATAAGCATTATCACTTAAGTAGAAAACTTTTTCCAGCCCTTATTTGTTTACTGTTTTAAAAGTTTATTAATATTCAGACTAGCAATTCTTTAAAACTAAGAATACTTGTTTTATTTTTTATTTCATGTATAATAACAGCATGGTGCTGACTTTATATATCACGATGATCTGAATAATCTTGCCCAACAAATTAGCTGTCAGTTAATTTTGTGTTCATATGTATTAATTACTGATTATTTACTGTGTAACAAACTTAGTGACCTAAAACAATAAATGTAGGGGCACCTGGGTAGCTCAGTCGGTTGGGCATCTGCCTTCGGCTCAGGTTGCAATCCCAGGGTCCTGGGGTTGAGCCCCACATCGGGCTCCTTGCTTAGTGGGGAGACTTCTTCTCCCTCTGCCTGCTGCTCCCCCTGCTTGTGCTCACTCTCTCTGTGTCAAATAAATAAATAAAATCTTAAAAAAAAAAACTAAAACAATAAATGTTTATTATCTCATGGTTTCTTTAGGTCAGAAATTCAGGAAAGGCTTAGATGGAAATAATTCTAGGCAGGGTCTCAGGAGGTTGTAGTTGTAGGGGTGGAAAATTTTCTCCTTCTTCCCTTCTAGGTTCTTTGGCTGGTCTAATAATTAAATTGATGTAAGACAGCTTAACAAAAGAAAAACAAAGAATATTATATAAGGGAGCCCTATAAAGATATGAAGACTCAAAGACAGATAATTAAGCTTATATAACATCCTAAGCTAAGGAAGGGAGTAAGGGTCTGAGGATATAAAGGGGTGGAAAGCCATTCAGGGGAAGGCAGAAGATAAGTTTCCTAGGTAAAAAGTTATCTCTGGGGCGCTTGGGCGGCTTAGTGGGTTAAGTGTCTGCCTTCGGCTCTGGTCATGGTCCCGGGGTCCTGGGATCAAGCCCCACATCAGGCTCCCTGCTCAGTAGGGAATCTGCTTCTCCCTCTCCCTCTGCAGCTCCCCCTGCTTGTGCTCTCTTGCTCTCTCTGTCAAACAAATAAATAAAATCTCTTAAAAAAAAGTTATTTCTAGTAATAGCTCTCTTTCTGGTATAGACTCCTTTTCTAATGTAAATTCAGGCAGTTGAGGGAAAGGCAAAAAGCTTTTCTTTCTGAATATGCTGGGTTTTTGATTGTTTTTAGCTCAAAATAATCCTCATGTCAAAGTAGCATATTTTGGGGTGACAATTTCTGCTCCCCTTCATGGTCAAGATGTTGACCAAGGCTGCTGTCATCCGAGGGCTTGACTATTACTACAGGATCTACTTCCAAAGACCTCACAAGAGGTCTTCACAAGAGTTTCTTACCTTAACTTCTCCATAATGCTGCTTAAGTGTCCTCATGACATGGCATTTGGCTTCATCCAGAGTGAATGATTCAAGAAAAGCAAGGTGAAAGCTACAATGTCTTTTATAATTTACGTTTAGATCACATGTTAACATCTCTGCAATATCCGTTTGGTTACACAGGTCAAGTATATTAAATGCAGGAATCAACTACTCCAGGGCATGAAAGCTAGGGAACAGGAATCCTTGGGAATCATTCTGGAGACTGGCCGGCACAATGTGTTTTGATTATTTTATTTTATTTTATTTTTTTAAGATTTTATTGATTTGAGAGAAAGAGCAGGGAGAAGGGGCAGAGGGAGAGGAAAAAGCAGGCTTCCCACTGAGCAGTGAGCCCAATGCAGGACTTGATCCCAGGACCCTGAGATCATGACCTGAGCTGAAGGCAGATGCTTAACCAACTGAACCACCCAGGCGCCCTTCCTGATTATTTTAAACATAAGTTTTAACTAAGCTTCAAGTAATGAGCAATTCTGACTTTCCAACTTGATTTTCTCTTACTATTTTATCCACTTTCTTCCTGTTCTACATCCACTAGTCTCCTCTCCTCACTCCATGTCTTTTATTGTGGTATATTAACAGAATTAGGAGGAGTGGAGAGTAGAGAGAAAAGACCATGGCCTTGGAATCTTTTAAGCCCAGACTTAATTTCTAACTTTCCAATTTACTTATCTATAAAATTGGAATATTTATACTTACCTTACTGGCTTATGGCAGAATTAAATGAGTGCCTATAATGTGATAACTGTTCAAGAAATATTAGTCATGTTCAAATCAAATCTCTATCATTTCTTGTTTTGGTCCTTTGAAAAATACAAGGTGAAACTACTTAGTAAATACATTTAATATAATGTATTTATTTCAATTTTTTTATTGAGACATCATCCCCATCTCTCTGCCTAAGCAGTTACTGCAGCTCCAAGGAATTAGATGATCTGTTCATTTTTCAAAGATTTTTTTTTAATTTTTATATTCCAGGAACACCTGGGTGGCTCAGTTGGTTAGGCATCTGCCTTCAGCTCAGGTTGTGATCCCAGGATCCTGGGATCAAGTTCCGCCTGGGGTTCCTTGCTCAGCGGAGAGTCTGCTTCTCCCTCTACTCTTCCCCCTGCTTTTGTTCCCTCTCTCTCTGTCTCTCTCTCAAATAAATAAATAAATATTTATATTCCATATATACCCATAGCATCCAGAAATATATTAGATGTAATCCTCACTGCTTTGTTTTTACAATGTGAATAAGATATCAGTATTTTTTTCTGATTCTTGATAATATTAGTGTGTTTTATGATATTATAAGATGATAGTTTGTCGGGGCACCTGGGTGGCTCAGTTGGTTAAGCGACTGCCTTCGGCTCAGGTCATGATCCTGGAGTCCCTGGATCGAGTCCCGCGTCGGGCTCCCTGCTTGGCGGGGAGTCTGCTTCTCCCTCTGACCCTCCTCCCTCTCATGCTCTCTGTCTCTCATTCTCTCTCTCAAATAAATAAATAAAATCTTTTAAAAAAAAAAAAGATGGTAGTTTGTCTCAGTTTATACTATTATATCAAAGGGAACAGAAAAGTTTAAGTCTTTATTTTTTTTTCCAATTAGAGGTCATTTCCCCTACTACTGACTCAAACTATACTGAAAATATCAGAAAACATAGTACTTATTTATGTATTTTGTTCATCTAAATAATGGATTTAATATTTTGCCTTTATGAGAATCAATTAGTTATTATTAGAAAGGGTATTGAATACAATGAGAAATGCAATATAGCTATGATATAGGAGTTCTTGAGTTTAGCATATGTATGAGCATAATTTATACAATTTCATTTCAATCTGTAATGTGAAATTGGTAACAGAACATGACATAACTAAAGCTTGATGCAAGAATGGCTTTCTTATTCCATGTCTCAGCTATCACAATTTTAATGCTAAATGGTTTATCATTTTTTATTAACTAGACATTTTTTCTTGATGACAAACTTAAGGAATAGTCTAGAATTTTATAAATATTTGCAAATGTATGGAAATTTTTGGTCACACATAAAGTAGCAATTTTCTTTTTCACGTTGGTTGAATTTACTTTTAAGTATTTGAGTCACATACATAAATATAAGCCATAAATATTATTCAACACATGCCTCAGCATTTCCTTTTTCTCTTTTCCTGATGTTTCATTAGTGACATTTTTCAAATCAAATTTAACTAATCCTTGGTTCAGTCTCCAAACAGGAAATCGGTTCAGTGAGCAGGGATCTGAATGACAAAAGAACTGCTCACTTAGAGGATGCTTTAAAATACTTTGGTCATTGAAAAAAAAATGCAAGCCTCCTGATTTTTCTGACCTTAATGCTCTGAGTTTTCAGTTTGGATTTAACTGTGAATGAAAAACTTTGAAAAGCCAAATAATCCATCAATATTACATTTGCTAGAGCCTGAGTTTCATATAACATCAAAGTATTTTTAGGGCTTTGATATTTTTTCCTCCCTTAATTATGTTAGCCCTAGATATATTGCATTTAATACTCTTTTCCTGGCTTGCTCTTATTAGCAGTTAACACTTCATGTAGAACACAGCTAGAATTCCTGACAGCAGTTACTCAACTTTTTTGGCTGATAAATATGGTAGTGCTTAATTGAGGGCAAAAAGAAAACGTAGTTTCAAATCAACATGTAAATTGAAGATTATCTGTTCATATCATATGTGTATGTGATAAGCAGATATATGTGTACAAATATAGAGCTTCATGATAATAAGACCCTTTAATGTTAAAAATAATAATCAAAATAACTACAAATTTGGTTTAGAAGAAAACAAGTTAAATTGAAAAAAATCAAAGGCACCTAGGATCACAGCAGTCAGAAAAGGTCTTTTTAAGATGTAAACAGGGACATTTCATTACCCTGCTAAACCACCTTTGATGGCTTCTATATGCATTTAGAACAAAATGCAAACCCTTAAACTTTGCACATAAGAACCTCAAATGATAGGGTTCTCCCCTCCAGAAGATTATGGTCAAGTTTGGGACTCAGGCATTAAACAAATACTCTTAGGTATGTAGTGATAAATTGTGGTAAGTGGAATAAAGGGGAATGAAAAGGGACTCCAAGAGAGGTTAACCTGAGGAACTGAAACTAGATTGGTGGGTCAAGGAAAATCTGAGTTAAGATCTGAGGTTTGGAAGAAGAGTCCTAAAAAAAGCATTATGGAGGAGGGAAGAGTCTGTGTAAGAGCCTGAGAAAGGAAAGATATTCATGAGCTAAAGAAAGTTCTTGATGGATTATCCAAAATAAGTGTTATAATGTAGTAAAAAATGTTCAATTTTATTAGTCTGAGATCATTCTTTATGTACTTCAGCACTTCCTCTGTGCACTTATAGTTTTAGTATATATTAGATGACCAGTAAACATTTAATGAATAAGTACATACACAAGTTTAATGGTGACAATAACTAAAAGGGGGAAGGGGTAATAGTAGCTACCTCACATGATTGTGAGTCATAAATGAGACGTCTAATAGAAGGTCCTGACCTCAGAGCCTGGAACATAGAAGTGTTTGATAAATGCTTGCCTAAAAAAATTGAATTTCCTACTTTGTTCTTGAACTATTCTAAATGAGTATTACAGGAAATGTTGGAAGACATGGGTGCTTGGGTGGCTCAGTCGGTTAAGCATCTGCCTTCAGCTCAAGTCATGATCTCAGGGTCCTGGTCTAGAGCCCCACATCGGGCTCTCTGCTCAGTGAGGAGTCCGCTTCTCCCTCTGTTCTCTCTCTCTCTCTCTCAAATAAATAAAATCTTTAGAAATGTTGGAAGACAAATTTTACAACTTTTAAATGAAACAATCGCTATGTACTACCAAAAATTCTTATTAATTACTTAAATTAGATGCTATCAATGTATTTTCCTCTCTTGTTCCTACATGGTTGGCAGAGGTAAGTTCTTTTCCTTTCGCATACAAACACAAACACACTTTTGGATGGTTGGTAGACAGTGCATCATCAGTAATGGTTTTGGGATAGGTGATCACCTCAAAGCTTGTATTTCCCTTCAGAGTATCAAAATATGTGTCATTTTTAGTGGCCAAAAAACCCCCCAAAAAACAATTATAAGCTTAGTTTGAAATACAGTTCTGAAGCTCTCTCTTATTTATCTTGGTTTTTCTCTTGAAGGCTAAACCTAATATTACCCAAATCCAAATTTGGCTGCCCTTGGCTGAATGGCCAATATTCAAAAAATGAGTTTTGATTGGAAAAGGAAATTAAGCTTTATTCAGAATGCTGACTACCTGGGGAGAAGGCAGACTCTTGTCCAAGAGCCAAATCTGAGGTTTCTGCCTGACCTAGGGGTTTTTTAGGAGTTTATGGTAGTTAATCAGCAAAAGGAGTCTATAATACTTCTGTAATATTTCTTGACTATGTGCAGACTCGCTGATGCCAGCTACAGACGTAATCTCAGTGCTTGAAGGTTGTGCAAGGGGGTCTGGTTCCTGTTTTGTGACACGCAAGAGTGCTATATTCTTTCTAGGAAAGAATGCATGATTTATAGATAAAGGAAGGTTAGTTAATCAATCACGTGACTAAGGGCATTTGCTAAAGTTTAAAGACTAGTAGGTTAGCTGGAAGAGCCAAGGGGCTTCATTAATAGCCTTATATGTGGACATGAAGTCCTTGCCTTCTGATTATTGAAGTAGGAGCTCTATACTTCAAATCAGACAATTTGTTATTCCCTGTTTCTAAATAAAACTATGAAAATCCGTGTTGCTGAAAGAAAATCTGTTTCAGATATATTATTCTCAGTGTTTCAGTCTCTTGCCAAATGGTAAGCAAAATACCCAGAAAGATACATTCATTTTTCTTAGCCACCAATAGAATTCATTACCCAAATATGATAGAACATTGTCAATCACTTGGATTATTAAAAAATGAAACATGGATCCCTATAGATAAAATCAAAATATGTTCCATGGTGTCTATGAAATCATGTTCTAATAGGTTATTTGTATATTTTTATTTCCTTAAATATGGCTAAGTTCAGTCCCTTCAACCAGACAATACCATTCATGGTTAGGTAAATTTAATGTCCTCTGTTGCTTCAATTTGAACTTGAAACCCCAAACAATCACCTTACAAATGTCTGCCTTTGATCCGTTGATCACAAAAACTGAGCAAGGCAGTATGGATGGTTTAATGTGAATTTGATGTAGGAAAGATGTTATTAGGGTTCAAAGCCGATGGCCAAGAAAGAATTCTTGAGACGTCTTTGGTGCAAAAAGGTGGTTTTATTAAAGCAGAGGGACAGGACCCGTGGGCAGAAAGAACTGCAATGGGGTCATGAGGAGTGGCCCATTATATACTTTCAAGTTGGGAGGGGGTTAGGGATAGCGTAAGTCTCTGAAGAATTTTGGAAGCAAGGTTTCCAGGACCTTGAGGGGGCTAGCTATTGTTGGGAAAAGGTCATTTATTACTGTCTAATAAAACCTTAGTCATGAGACCCTTCAGATGTGTATCTGTGGGCCATATGCTTGGGGGATGATTGCCAACACGTATCTTGCAGGGTTTAGAGATAAAGGAAGTTTCCAAAGGAATTCTTATAAATTAAAGTAGACTTTTATAGGATCTGGGAGGGTGAGGAGTGGGGGGCAGTCAGGCTAGGATTGCCTTATGCCCTTAGCAAAGTATTAACATTGTCACTCTGTTGGAGTGACAGTCTGGAATGTCACTCTGCCTGTTTCAAGGACTTGTCAATGGGCTATAGGTAGTAAGGAAATTTTAATAATTTTTCTTCTGCCTTTGTTTCCCAAATCAAATTCATTACTCTTATTAAGAAAATGACATAAAGCCCTACTGGGTAAGACACAATAGAATCATCTTCATGTATTAGCTACAGAGAAGTGTTCATATTATATTATCACTTTTACATGAAAATATGAAAAGAAAAATGTTAAAAATAAAAAGTAAAAGTATAATAAGCAAAACAGTCCTTCCATTTTTGTCCTGAGCACAGGACATTTTCTTCTGGGGCACAGAACAATAGATTCTGGATAATGGATAATGAGCTAAAATGATGACCATTTTGAGGCCTGTCCCATTAAACCTCCACCTGAGTAGGAAGGATATCAAGGGCTTAGAGGAGATGGACTCACAAGCTAGAAAGCCTGGATCCTTAAATGACTGTATGGCTCAATCCTTCCTCCCATCCCACCCCTAGCTCACCCTTCATGCCAATCTATAATGAATTGTGGGTGGCAAATAACCTTTGTTGCCTGTCGCCACTGATATTTTGGGGTTGTTTGTTATTACAGTTAGCTTACCCTGAGCAGTCCAATACCCAATTTTCTATAGAGAATACTATTACTGAATTTAATCAGAATCCTTGAGTATGAGAGCTTCTCAATCATGGGTTCTGGATAAATTAAATAGTGGTGAGACCTTCAGAATATTTACTACAGAAAAATTAATTGTACCACAAAGCTACTAGGGACAAGTTTAATGGAATTGCATACAAAGTATTCAGACTTTACAGATTCTGTGTAATGGAAGATCTGTTTTCGGGTGTTATAAACAGTAAAACACTTGCTACGCAGAAAGAAGGCTACTTCCTATCACTATGCTGATCTTTCGTAGCTCATAGTCTTCAAAAACTGCAATACTCAGGAAATGTTGCATGGAAAAAAAAAAAAAAGCTAATCACACAGGGAGCTCATAACTGGCGGAAAAAGCTCAAACCCAAAATACTCGGGTAAGAAAGGTGGAGAACTGCAGCAGCACACAGCTGAGCCTGAAGCAACCAGAAGCCTACGGGAGTAAAGCATGTCCTGGAAGTTAAGACTCACTACTTTCAGAGTGAATTTTAAGCAAGAGCAAAAGCAAAGACTGTGCCCTGATAGAGGAAGCGAACGTCATTCCTCAGATGAGACCTCTAGAAAAACAGGAATTAAACACACACAGAAGAGAATCCAAATTGGGACAGATCTCTCTCCTAAGATACATAGGTTAAGGGTTTGCACCACTTCCTCAGAAAGGCGGAAAGAGGTAATAGAACCCCTATGCTTGACTTACACTGCTGTGTACACAGTGATGTAGGAAATATTCTCTTTAATAAGCGAGGCTTCAGCCGTTTTCAGTAAGTTGTTTTAATGTTCACCTTATGTTCTGAATTTAGGGCTCTCCCTTGCTTTCAGTATTAAAAGTACTCAAAAAGGCCAAACCAGGCAGTACTTACGGAATTCTATATTTACAAAGCTTCTCTCTGCCGGTGTGCAGTTAGTCGCTGGGTGGCCACTTATACAGCTCTTATCAAACAAACCTATCTAAACCCAGTTGTTGTCCACTGCTTATGTCCTCAGAACTATAGCACATGAGGCACATGTTCAGCAAAACATGACCAAGATATAAAAGGGACACCTGCAAAGACAAATAAGGACCTGTCCTGAGCAGTTAAAGAATAAATTTTAAGTCACTTCTATTATTAACCCCAACAATTCTGCAGCCCCCTGAAAGGGACCTCAGGTTGGCGCTGTGACAGTCATTCATGAAACATGGAAGTTCCAGTTGGAATAGCATCATCTGTGCCTTTTTTTCTTTTGGTTTCCTTGCAAGCTAGTAAACTATAAGGATCCAGAGGATGTTTGACAAATTCCTTCAGAATGCATCTGCTAGGTCACACTAGAAATGTCTAATCTATTGTCTTGCCCAAACTGTATTTAGATTTTCCTGGTTGGAGTAAGAATGAGTAACATGAACTCAGCAAGGACATTTGCACAGCTTTGTGTCTGCGCATTTTACTGGGTATAGTTCAGAAAGAGAATTCTTCTTTTTTTTTTTTTTTAATTTTATTACGTTATGTTAATCACCATACATTACATCATTAGTTTTTGATGTAGTGTTCCGTGATTCATTGTTTGCGTATAACACCCAGTGCTCCATTCAATACGTGCCCTCTTTAATACCCATCACCAGGCTAACCCATCCCCCCACCCCCCTCCCCTCTAGAACCCTCAGTTTGTTTCTCAGAGTCTATAGTCTCTCATGGTTTGTCTCCCCCTCCGATTTCCCCCCCTTCATTTTTCCCTTCCTACTATCTTTTTTTAAACATATAATGTATTATTTGTTTCAGAGGTACAGGTCTGTGACTCATCAGTCTTACACAATTCACAGCGCTCACCAGAGCACGTACCCTCCCCAATGTCTATCACCCAACCACCCATCTTTCCCACCCCTCACCACTCCAGCAACCCTCAGTTTATTTCCTGAGATTATGAATTCCTCATATCAGTGAGATCATATATTACATGTCTTTCTTTGATTGACTTATTTCACTTAGCATAATACCCTCCAGTTCCATCCATGTTGTTGCAAATGGCAAGATTTCATTTTTTTGATGGCTGCATAATATTCCATTGCATATATATACCATATCTTATTTATCCATTCATCTGTTGATGGACATCTTGGCTCTTTCCATAGTTTGGCTATTGTGGGCATTGCTGCTATAAACATTGGGGTGCACGTGCCCCTTCAGATCACTACATTTGTATCTTTGGGGTAAATACCCAGTCATGCAATGGCTGGGTTGTAGGGTAGCTCTATTTTCAACTTTTTGAAGAACCTCCATACTGTTTTCCAGAGTGGCTGCACCAGCTTGCATTCCCACCAACAGTAAGAGGGTTCCCCAGAAAGAGAATTATTCTTTAAATAACTTTGGTCTCTAAATATCAAAGGAAGGCATAGGCCTTTCCCCACTGGAATATGACCAAGGACTGTGGCCTGTCATTCAGTATCCACTATGAAGCCTGAAGTTTCCTAAGACCAAACTCCTAGAGAAGAATGAAAAAAAGAAACAAAATGGAAAAAAAAAAAAAAAGCAAGCAGTAGCAAGATCATGCAGCCCATTGGGGCCATTCTGGGCCCATAACTTCCCAAGGAGAGGCTAAATGTACATGAATGACTACTGAATCTATTTACCAAGAAATGAAAATTCAATAAACGAACTTATTTTGGTTCTGTTTTGCTTAATTTTGTTGTTGTTGTCAGCATGATAAGAATACCTTGTGTCATTGAATTTTTTCCACTTGAGAAAATTCATTGACTGAATTGACTAGTCATTTATAATGCTGGGTTAATACAAAATGGGATGTTTGAGACCTCCTCAGAGTAATTTCCCCTATAAGATGAAGCGATGATCACAGAAATGCATACAGTAGTTTCCACAACTATTTATTGGTTTATTGCTAACCCAGAATGAAGGCTGTATAAATACTGCCCCAAAACAATTATCAAAGGTGAAGAATGAAGTTGGTCCCTTGTTCATTTGGTCTGTATTGTACTGTAACAAACAAACTGTTAAGTATTACAGTTAGTTTTTATCTCCTCACCACTTACCTAAAAAGAAAACTGGACAGAAAAAATAAAACAGGCATTTTGTTTCTTGTGCCATTGCATGAGTCTGGTCCTTTAATAAAATAATATACATTTTTCTGTAGGTTCCTCTGGAATGTTTATTTACAGTTGAAAATTGTTAACTTTGACGGATTTCTTTGTCATGCACCCTGGCTCTTACTTCACCCAGAATATTATTTGAACTACTCCTCGGAGCACTGTCTTTTTGGGCAAACCTGGACTAGCTCTGTAAGACATCTTCTTTTGTCTGACCCCCCTCCCCTCGCTTCCAGCACTAATATACAGTTCATTGGATTTGGTCATGGTCTTCTAAAAACTTTGCAATTGAATTGAATAAAACATATCTGATGTGACTATAATACTTCTGAACATTAAAAATATTTCTCTCTATATTGATAATAAATACTCACTATTGATACTCATGAGTGACTAACATATCTGAAGTTTTCTATTTCTATTATTATACAGCTAATATTACTGAAATGTTTGAATGACACTTTTTTAAATACTTTCACACAAATAACAAAGTACTAGAAATCACAGAAATAAAAAAAAGCAACATATCTGTTTTTGTACCTGAGATTAGAGCATCACAATTCCTGAAGTTGAATTCTAGGTTTCTTGTTGATCTACTTTATGGAATTTCAAATCTCTAGAACTCGTTCATAATATATTAAAAGAAAAAACAGGGGTGCCTGGCTGGTTTGGTCAGTAGAACACATGACTCTTGTTCTTGGGGTTTTAAGTTCAAGCCCCAGAGTTGGATGCAGAGATTACTTAAAAAATAAAATCCTTGGGGCGCCTGAGTGGCTCAGTCGTTGGGCGTCTGCCTTCGGCTCGGGTCATGGTCCCGGGGTCCTGGGATCGAGCCCTGCATCAGGCTCCCTGCTCAGCGGGGAGTCTGCTTATTCCTCTCCCTCTGCCTGCCATGTGCTCTCTGTCAAATAAATAAAATTTAAAAAATAAAATAAAATAAAATCCTTAAAAAAGAAAGAAGAAAAACCAAAACAGTCATTAACTTGATCATTATCCAAGATAAGTTGCTTTTTATTGCTGTATGATACAGATAAAACTCAACTTTGACTCAATTAGTTCTTAGGCCCCATTATATGCATAGCCAATGTAAGGCAACCCCTTATTTCCAAGAGTTATAGGGTTGCAAACGGAAGTTTCATTCTGGGAAAATTTGTTTTATTCCATAAAACACAAAAATTGATCATTAAAGGAAAATAAATGCAAATATATGATGTTTATACTTTCTTAAGTATGTAAAATCAAATTATCTTAAAAAACGAGATCCAAATATTCCTTTAGAGAAGTTTTTTTTTTTTTTTCCCCCAAGAGCTGGACTAGTAAAGGCTTCTTAAAATATGATCAATAAAATCTGGACTGAAGAAACCATCTTCTTACCTGGTAAATCTCTCTGTAGCAAACAGAAGCATTTTTCATTTTTCAAGGACATTTGAACTACTTCCAAAATTTGTGTTATCTGTCTCAAAAATTTTCATTGACAATTTTATGACCACAGAAGTCTTTAAATGTTAAATTATGGGGGGGGGCAGTTTCCATGGTAATTCCTCTCCCTGAAATATCTACTGCTCTTCCACGTCAGTAAGAGCTTTCTTGCTGAGCTTCTGAGAACTACCAACCAGCTGAGCCATCATGATCCAGGATTAGCCAGGTGGTGTTGCCAGTGGAATTAGCAGAGCATGTGAATCCTCACTGAACCCAGTTCTTAGCCAGTTGTAATTTCAATTTTTGATCATTACCAAAGGGATCTAGTCAGTATAACAAAAGTTATAAAATGTGTAGGTCACAAGTTATAAACTGGAAGCTACCCACATTTCATACTATCATATTATCAAATATTTTATGTTTTTTAGTTGCAAGTGGCATCTAGTTATATGACACAGCTGTTTTAATCAATTCACCTTCCAAAATCCCTTAATCAATCAATCAATAATTATTTAATTAATTTTAGAGCCTTTTTTTTTTTTAAGATTTACTTATTTATTTGAGAGAGCGTGCATGAGCTGGAGGAGGAGCAGAGGGGGAGAGAGAGAGAGAGAATCCACAAGCAGACTCCCCACTGAGCCCAGAGTCCAATACGGGGCTTGATCCTGCAATCCTGAGATCATAACCTGAGCCAAAATCAAGAGTCTGTCACTTAACCAGCTGAGTCACCAAGGTGCACCAAACCCTTAATTTAGAACTGAAGAGAGAAGATAAAGCACATCAAGCCAAACTCCTGCATGAGACAGGAGTCCCCAAAACATGTTCACTGATTCTGTTAATGAATATGAGTATATATTTCCTGAATATACAGGATATATATACAGGAAATATATATACCATTGTATATACCATTACCAACTAAACACAGTGCTATTCTAGTTTTTGGCCTTATGGGCTCATTCTACTGATTCAACATTAATCATAATTTTGGCTTTTATTTTGAGAACTAAATTTTTGTGATATTCAAACATGATATTAAGAAAATAGCCATCTTTGGGGCACCTGGGTGGCTCAGTTGTTAAGCGTCTACCTTCAGCTCAGGTCGTGATCCTGGGATCCTGGGATGGAGCCCCACATTGGGCTCCCTGCTCAGTGGAAAGCCTGCTTCTCCCTCTCCCACTCCCCTTGCTTGTGTGCCCTCTCTCGCTGTCTCTCTCTCTGTCAAATAAATAAATAAAATCTTTAAAAAAAAAAGCCATCTTTTCCTTTTTTACTATCAAATGTTGAATTTTTATGAAAGGAGTTTTTCTAAATCTGCTAAGAAGATCACATTTTTTTCTTCTTTGCCCTATTTTTATGGTAAAATTATATGAATAGATTTCCAAATATTGAATCATCTATCTGTCAGAATAGTCTAGATTATGCTGTAGTAACAAACATCCTTTTATCTCCATGATTTAAAACAGGATTTCTCACTTGGTGCTATTGATTTTTTGGGTTGGGTAATTCTTTGTTGTGGGGGGCTTTCCAGTGCATTGTAGAGTATTTAGCAGCATCGCTGGCCTCTATCTACTAGATGCCAGTAACACACATCCCCATATAAGTTTTGGCAACTGAAAATATTTCCAGACATTGCCAAATGTTCTTCGGGGGTGTATGTGTGGGGTGGTTGACCCCAGTTGAGGGTTTTAAAACTGTGAGGTCTTGTTTCATTCACAGTACATGTCCATCAAAAATTAGTTGGAGGCTGTCCTTTAAAACCTTCTCTCTGGGATGCAGACTGATAGAGCTCCCACCAACTGGATTGCTGGACACAATGTTAGAAAAAAGAGAGGTTGTACAAATTGCACACCAGTTCTTAAAACTGTGTGGGAGTGATACATGACACATCCACTCTCGTGAGCTTGGCCAAAGCAAATCACGTGGGTATTCAAATGGAACTGGGAAATGTACCATGTGCCTGAAAGACAGGGAGCCAGTTATTTTTTTGCACATTAAAATTGTTTCTAAAGGTTAGTTATTAAAATAATGCTGTAGTGATATCCTTGTATATAGTTTTATGCCCAACCCTGTTTTCTTAAGATAAACTTCCAGAAGAAAAGATAGGCAATCCTAAAATTTTCATACATAATCCCAAAATATCTTATATTGTTAGCAATAGTGCCTGTTTCTCAGCAATTTCTCCAATATAAGGAAAATTAATTTAATGTTACCAATTTAAAAAGCAGAAAATACTATTTTATTTTAATTTGCATCTTTTTGATTATTAGTAAGTTTAACTGGTTTGGGGAGGTGGGTGGCTGTTGTTATTTCCTTCTGTATGAGTTGCTTTACCTGCCCTTAGCCCATTTTCCTGGTGTAGAGGACTTCTCCCCAGAGGCTTCTACCATAAATTCTATTCAGGTCTGTTATTTTCTCCGAGCCCACCATTTTTGCCTTCCAGTACAGCAGTTGATTAATATTTAGAAAATCACTAGATTAGCTCATCTAATCTAGTTTTATAGGTCACTGGAATATAATCCTTGGAGTCCACATTTTGGGTTTGAATTCAAGCTTAAATACTGAGCAAGTTGTGGGACTTTAGGCAAGTCACTTTATTCCCTAAGGCTTAATTTCTGTTTCTGTAAAACATGCATAATAATTTTTATCTTCTGATATTGGTGTATATGTTACCTGGCATAATAGTACACAGAGTGAACTAGTTATTGTTTGTATTGTTGTTGGTCTTAGTATTATTAAATATGATGGCACTGTGCTCTAGGAAGGCAAAGTGATCTGCTGACTAATCTTCATCAGGGCTCTTCTTTCACTTTTGTGCATTCTTTGTGCTTTGTTACTCTACTTTTTATAGATAGGGCCTAACCTCGAGGGTGGGATTCTAATAAGATAAGTAAATAATGGAGCAGGTATTTTTAAAGGAGTGAGACATCATAGCATGTCTCAGATAATACCAAGTAAGGCAGCCATTCTTGTGCCTGTGTGGATGGTTGATTCGTATATATAACTCTAACATCTTACTACGCAGCAGAGTTTCTGATTTTTAAAAGAACAAACATAAACATAAACTAACATAAACAAACAAAACCCAGCAGGCCAAGAATTAAGATTACCCGAAATGAGAAAATACACTTCATTTGTTTTACTGAATATGTGATATTATCCTAAATTATTTATCTATTTATCATCTATCTATCTTTTGATCACTTGACAACTCTACCTACCTATCTAGAGATAGAAATGTAGATATATCTTCTTAGGTATAGTACTGTGTTCATAATTGGCAAATAGTCTGGGTGTGTATTTTTGCCTCTCATATGGGACCTACTTACAACGATTTTTCATTTAAAAAAAAATGGATCCTGTATATGACCACCATACCCATTTTTTGATGTTTGTAAAGGACCACAGGTAGATTTTATGTGCTAACCAAAAAAGGCTAGAAAGAGTCCTAGTAGAATATGCAAAATGTTTGAAGGGTAATGAAGTCATGATGGCAGTCAGTATCATTCATCTTCCATGGATTTTAAATCTTCGCTGAGAGAGCATGTGCCAGTAAGAGGAAATTATTGGCTATTTAGATAATTGAAGTCAAATTTAATGGATTCTGCTATTAACCAAAATTGAAAGATTTCTTAAGTTGTTTCCCTAAGATGAACACAGAATAAATAAAATATATGTTTGTGAGACTTAGGTAGCTTAAATTAATGTTCCTCATAACCATTTTATCCTAGTTTTTTATTCTATGTAAGGCTTAAGGAGAGAACGTAGACAACTAAGGGATTTTTATCTTTCAGGAGCTTACAATATAGTGAAAGTATTTTTTTTTTAAGCGAAAGCAGACAAATGAATAAAATATACAAAACAAACTGTTACTGGTGTTAAGAAGAAAACCAATAAAGGGCTGAGATGGAGGATCTACAGGGAACCTACCCTAGATAGGATGCCAAGAGGAACTGAGGAAAGGCCACTGAGACTTCACATAGGGCTACAGAGGCAGACAAACCACACCTTACACAGCCTCCCAGAAGGAAGGAGATGGATTTTATGTCAACCACAGTGGGGAGGTCTAGAAGGGCTTTAATCAGGGGAGTGAAATCATATAAAGATACTTCAAGGAATACCATAACTATAATCAAACAGTAAGAGGAAACAAGACTCAAATGAGGTTTATTGGTGGGAAGCCTTCCCCAAGGGAAAAGGGAATCCCTGAATAGCAAAGTGTGAAGTGTCGCACCTTCCTAGCTTCTTTCTGAACTATGAAAGTCAGAACTGTATTATATATCTATAAGTCGTATGCATTAGACTGAATTATAGCCAGAATTTTTTGGGGAGAGTACAGATAGATGTCCATAATGTAAATAAAGAAATGAAGAGATTAGGAGAACGCAGAGAAAGGGCAGTCAAGGGCAAAATAAAGGGAATTTGTGAAATTCTACGCAGCTGGAGAGCTCCCCTCCCCCCCCACCAAAGCAAATAAAATGGAAATTATGGATAGAGTAACTGAAAACTACAGGAAAGATGAAAGTGCATTTTGATTGGGCTCGTAGCAAAAGATGCAAAGTTAGGAATCTGGAATAGATGAAGTTATAGGAATACACTGGTGATAAACATCCACAGAGGAAAAATTCTTCTTCAGTACAAGGAAGGCAGGAAGGAAGGGAGGGAGGATGGAAGCAAGGAAGGAAGAGAGAGAGAGAAAGAAAGACAATGCTATATGTACATTTCCATTACTATTTTGCGTCTAAATTAGGGAAGAGAAGGAAATACGCAGGTTCTTCTTTTAGTAAAGCAACGTGACTCAATTCCATGAAGTGTAAGTACACCTGATTTCATAGATTTCATGATGTTATTACTCTAAATGTGACCACTACAGTGCATAAGCTTATTTCGGGTCCCTCAAGGTGCATCGGTGCCTTGGCCTCACATGCAGGAGGATACAACTTCTGTGTTCTTAGATTAAGAAAAAACAAAGAAAAGACAGAGAATGAAGAAATTTGGTTATAACTATTTTTTAAGGAAGTGGAACACAAAATTGATTAAGACTTTGGGATTTATTTTCAGTTTATTTTTTGTGTTTAAACTTTTATTATAGAGAATTTCAAACATATGGAAAGTCAACAGAATAATGTAATGAATGCTGTATAATCACACCATCTTGACCACTATTGCTTTCTGTAATTTGAGAGTTTAAAATGTGTTTTTTATGTAAATACAACATTAATTCTTAATAATGTGATGTTATTATATAAGGGGATATTATCCAACATTAGTTTATTTATGGCTAATATGAATTCAATGGATTTGGTAGCGATTGAGATAAAACAGAACAATCCTTTTTTGTCTTGCTTGTGTTTGTCCTGATTAAACTTGAAAATTAAATGGTCTGCATCTTTAGGAAGAGTCCTGGACCTGGAAGGTTTGGGGATCAGGCTTCTAGACTTGTGCTCTTCTACTAACTGGCCTTGTGACCTTAACTGCTCTGTGACTCAGTTTTCTCATGTTAACTTGAGTTTGCTGAATGTGATACTCCCCAAAGTAGGCTCATATTTCCAAGTGGCATATACTTCTCTTTACCAAAAAAATGGCCTGTACACTCCTCATCATCTACTCACCATCCAATCTGCTCTTCAAGGCATGGTTCAAGCTTTTCATACTGTTGTTGGATCCGATTCAGTTCAATTCAACCAATACTTACTAATGGATTATATGTCAGGCACTGTTCTTGGCGCTGAAGATACAAATGTGACCAAAACTGACTCATATCCCTAACTTATTATGCTTTCATTCAAGTGAGGTGTCACCTAATGGAAGGTGAAATGGGATAAAAGTGAGGTGGGATGCTCAGGAAGGGCCTCAGCTTAGACGATGAGTTTGGAAGCAAGGTGGAAAAGAAAAAGGTTGCTGGCTGTCTGGATATCTAGAAGAGCCTTCCAGGCTGAAGGAATGTTGATAACAAAGGCCTCATGGTGGAGTCTGCCTTCTGGTCTAGGAGAGTAATGAGGAGGCCAGTGTGGCCAGAACCCAGTGAATAAATAGCGTCAGGTATTGGGAGTGACCAAAATATTGTGAATGGCTTCATAAGCCACATTATGACATTGGTTTTACTCTCAGTGAGATGGGAAGCCTTTGGGGTTAAAAAGAAGTGATAAGATTTGACTTATGCTTTAACAAGGTCATCGGTATGGCTGAGAGGAGAGCAGAAGCGAGACCAGTTAAGCCACTGCTATCATCCAGATTCGACATGAGAGTCCCTTGTTGGAAGTGGGAGTGGTGAAAAAGGGTTAGATTCTGGATCTATTTTGCAGGTATAGCTGACAGATTTGCTCTGGGGAGTGAAAGACAGAGAGAAGACAAGGGTGATACCAAGTGGTTTTTGTTTGTTTGTTTGTTTTGTTTTGTTTGAGTACCTGGACACAAAGAGCTGTTAATGAAGAGGGAAGAGACTGTTGGGGTATTGGGGTGTGATAGTGTTTACCACCTCTAATACACCTATGTGATCCACAAATGTCTAGTAGTCCCTCTCTGTCTCTCTCCACCTGCTTCACCATTTCTCTGTCTCTCTCTGTCCCACATTCTCAATATGTACTTGTTTAGAATCTGAAGTATCAACCAGGAAGTGTCCAGAATAATTCACAGAGAGTGAAAAAGAAACTCCTCGTCTTTATCCTTTAGTGTTACACCATATTATGTGACCCTTCAGGTTTTCTCTAAAACTGCATAAAGCTTTAAAGTTGGAAGGGATCGGGCACCTGGATGGCTCAGTCAGTTAAGCGTCTGCCTTCAGCTCAGGTCATGATCTCAGGGTCCTGGGATCGAGTCCTGCGTCGGACTCCCTGCTCAGCGGGGAGTCTGCTTCTCTCTCTGCCTCTGCCTACTTGTGCTTTCTCTGTCTCTCTGTCAAATAAATAAAATCTTAAAAAAAAAAATTGGAAGGGATCATAAAGAATATCTTGTCCAACTTTTCACTTTATAGATATGGACACTTCGCTCAAATAAGTTAGATGACTCACCCATGGGACAGGAAAGAGGAGAAATAAATAGCATAGTTTTCTTAAAAGCAAGAAGTAAAGATACGGCCATGAGAAGAGCAATTATGTGAGTAAATGACATAGTTTTAAATCCCAAAAAAGAAAACAAATAACAGAGTACAAACAAAAATGTTATATATATGCCCAGAGAGGAAAAGTGAGTTGTATCAAAGGCAGTAGTTTTGACATGATGGCAAAATAGACAATTCATTGTGCAAAGCTTTTGTTAACAGCTTTTCAGGTCAATAGTTTTTTGAAAAAATACAAATCTGCAATTTCTTCTCATTAATACCTCTTAGGACTTTTCCAGATTTGTGGAAATTAAAACAGAACACTTACACAATATTGTACTGTTGGCCTATACAACCAATTAAAGTGGCTTCTAAAACAAAACTATGTAATGTCTATTTTGTTTGCAAATTCAGACTTTCATAAACTTAATTTACTTTTAAAGAATCTAACTTGAAGCAGAACAAAATTGAAAGCATTCCTCTTGTGTGGATTTTTATCTCTTTTTAAAATATTTTAGTGTCATTTATTTTTCATTTTCCACAGTTTAATGATAGCTTCAAAACCATGTTGTAACAAAGCTCTCCGGTGATTACTATTATTTCCTTAGTTAATTTGAATTTTTGTGTGTATTTTGCATTCATGAACATATAGATATAAATGTAAGTAAAGGGAAATAGGAATACTTTTTCCCCATGACTTTACATATATGCATGAAGAAAAGGCCTGTTTATCTTAACTCAGGCACACGCATGCCTAGATAGAATGTTTAGAATGATGCAGAAAGTAGTTAGCGATTGCATTATTTAATGGAAAGGAAAAATACAGGAAAAAAAAAAGAAACAAGCCTGGCTTACACTTAATGATTACCTTTCTGAGCTTCAGTTTTCTTATCTGAAAAACTGGGATTACCATACTTACTGTGGCTACCTGATTGGTGGTTATAATGACAAAATGAGATAATGCTTTTGAAAGCTCCCTGATACACTGTGACAATGTTACTAGTATGCCCATTCAGAAAATATATCAACTTATCTTTTTCCTGATGGGAAAAGACTATATCCTAGAGTCAATCAACGAAGAAAAGCAGTGTTTCCATGTTCTTTAAATAAAATCTGTGTCTGTATGCTTGACACTTTAAAGAAGTAAGCTACATCCTATGTGCTAGAATAGAAATATAGTGAGTTTTTCTTCGATTCCTAAAATTAAATGTGATTTCACTACAGTAGTTATTTTGCTATTTACTAATGCACACAGGTATTCATTGGTACAGAGATGCTCTCTAAAAACCATTCCCAGGACTCAGCACTGGTAGGTGTGAATGCCTGAGGAAAGAGAGTTCCTTAATCTGAGAGCCAGCAATTGACACCTTGTGGGTTCACCCATTGTAATTCAATTAAATTTTATTGAATTCCAATGGAGAAAATCTATAGGGGGCAAAGCTCCAGAGTTACTATACAGTGGAACTTCCTTCCAAAACTGGAAACCAATTTTGAAACTTACTGTTTCCAAAATAGCGCTGTAAATGAATAGGCTATCAAGGGACAGCTATAATTATGTTTTTTCACATCATGTGAAAACAGACACTTTTAGAGTGACACATTTAACCATCTCCAAATCAAATCAACATCTTCCCAAAATAAAGCCGACATGGCTGTATGTCATGAATCATTTTGGAAAACATTCTTTTTCTTGCTCCTGGCCATTTCAAGACACCTTTTAGATTTTATTTTAGCATCAGAATTTTGTTTTGTTATCAAAAGATACACCAGTCTTTATTCAAGTATGGGTCTAAGTCTTTACAGTCTTTGAAATTGATCACCTGGATGATTTTATCCTAAAGAACAGTAGTAAGATGACCAATTAATCCACACATATTAGTGAGTACCTATTATTTTTCAGGTTAGATGGTGTGGGGAATAAGAGCATGAGAGACATAATTCTTACCTACAAGGTCCTTGCCGACTAGATGGAAGATGAGAATAAAAATTTAAAAAATGGAATACTCTAAGAGTCATATAAGAGTATGGTCAAAATTCAAGAACAGACATGAGATTAAAAATTCTCATTTACTGACTCAGAATCTCCAAGGATGGGGCTTAAGAATTTGTATTTTTAAAGCAGCCAAGAAGATTGGGAGAGATAAACGGGTTTGGAGGCCACTGTTTTCCACCTCGTCTCCTTCCAGTCTCTCCTCCAGCGACCTGCTTAGTGCTCTCCGAGTTTACAGAGAAACCTCGTAGGTGCCACCCACATCCATCAGCCTTTCCCCAGGTCTCATCTGTTTGACCCACAGGCAGTCTCCACACAGATGATGGCTGTCTCCTAGTTTTGTTTTTTGGATAGTCTTTCTCAGTGTCATTTAATGGCTCTGAATCCTTTCCTTTCACCTCAAATACTGATGTTTCCTTTTCCCTTTTCTTACTCCTAGTCTCTTGCTGGGTGTCGTCCCCCCATTCTTTCACTTCAGTGAGAGGACTCAGTTATGCCCTGGGTGCCTCCCAATACTACATTCCTAGGTCAGACTTCTTAAGATCTCCAGTTGGATTTCTGGCAGTTTCTCCAGATAGAATTGTTCAAAATCAAGCTCATTTTTATCTGCCTTTATCAAAGGACTAACCCATCCCTAATTAACTGTAGGATGTAAGATGAAAGGTGAACTGAGGTGGGGGCAAGGGAGAATGGGAAATGACTCAAGCTAGGAATTAGTCACCCTCAAATTGTCCTTGTACATGACCATACATCCCTTTGTTTACTAAGACCTGTTTGTTCTACCTCAGGGATTTATGATGAATCCTCCTCTCTTCCTACTCCAGCTGTCCTGTTTGATTGTTGAGACAATCAACAATCCTGTGTTGAGACTCCTGAGTTGGAGGACACTCAGATTGACTCAAGTTTGTGCTATCTTTTATCTCACTAGATATGAATTCTATTTATTAAATTAACAATCTGAAATTTAGAGACCTTCCCACATTTCGAAAAATCTGAATCATGCTTTTATTTTCATTTTTATCATGTTCATTATTTATGAAGTCATCTAAAACTTAGGACAGTGTGGAGTTTTAAAGAATCATTTAGAAAGAAACTCCAAAGAGTTACTCTTAGCTCTTTAATATAAGAAAAATAGCAATCGAAGAGAGATATTTACATTGCATTCATGAAGATTTCAAAGCAAAAAATGCTTCAGTGTCTAAGATCTAGTTTTGGGGTTGTTTTTTTTTTTTTCCCCCAGCCATCTGTTCCGGTGCCTGCTAAGCTAACAGGATATTCTTCCTGATGTTAACATCCTTTGCTTTAGCTTAGTCCTAAGCATTATTTCTTCCATTGTAAAACATTTTTTCTTATTTTAATTTTTTAGTACATCTTGTTTTTTTTACTATGTAGGCTAACCTCAGATATAAGTGGATATCTGTAGATATTTGTGCTGTAGATAACAATAGAAATTTTAAGATTTTTCCCCTTATCATAATTTTTAAAAAGTGAGTTGTTCCTCAGTTCAGATCTCATTTTCCTCTGAACAGCAGTGATGCTTTCAGGGTCCTTTCTCTTTTCCCTTTATTTAGTGGGTGGGGAGGAATTTCTGCACATTTATATAGGCAATAATTCAGGCGTTTGTGCAAATTTCCTTACATGGAATACTCTTCACATTTAACCCTCTGCAATAGTCTTACTTCTGTATCTCACAATCAGAAGAAATGAATAAGATGCAGTAAGTTGTCTCAGCAATCAGAAGTCATTCCTCAAGCAATTTATCCAAATATCATTTGTGAGGCGTTTACGCAAATGACAACCCTCTGCTTGCTCACAGGGCACGTAAATTCTGCATGCAATTTCCCTACAACCTGTCAGTCACCTTGCTTTTATTCCAGAGGAACTCAAGCAGTTATGGCATTTTAAGGTGAGGAATAAGGAACGCAGGTCCAGAGGATAGTTTTGTCTTTTTTTTCTGTTCAGGTATCCCTAATGGCCCTTTGCTGAGACAGTACGGACAAATACTGCAGTTGTCACCTGCTAGTTTACTGGGGAAACCCTGCCTTGGTGCTTCCTGGAAAACCTACACATCTCATAAGAAATCTTAAAAAGTATACATTTGAAAATAATGTAAGAACCACGCAGTATTCCACAAGGAAATAAGAAGGTCAATATTGGGAGCTTGGGGTTTGGGTTTCTTTTATTTGCCTGGATTATTGACAGTTATATTTTGAAAGTTAAAGAGGTAGATGAGTAATCTGCATATTTGACCAAAAAAGGAAACTTATTAGGGCTTAATTGAAACACATGGCACTCAGAGTTACTTGAAAAGCATTTGGACCTATGTTTTGGGTTTTCAGTATTTTTTAAGAAAATTAAGGTGGAGTATAATTTCAGGTTCATACACACGTACATGCGCATATGCGCACACACACACGTACATACACACAGTGATATGCAGGAGATGGCTAGCATTGTCTTAAAAGAGCTATTTATGTACATCTCTCCCCATCTCCAGTTGAGTGACTTTAAGTTGATAGCTTGAAATTGGCTATGGTAGCATATTTACTCTGCAGAAATTGACAAAAGCTACCAATCAGTTTTTTTTGTTTGTTTCTTTTTGTTTTTCCATAGTGCCAGTTGTTAAACATTGAGCAGCACATCACTGCCATAACAGGGCGTGTTTTCCTCAAATTTCAATGATGGTTGCAGAACTTTTCACATTTATCTAAAATATCACTGTTGGAGTCATTCAATGAAGGTTTAATTTCTATATAGCTTTATTCCCAACTTCTGTCCCAGAGGGTGGCAGCATGGTGCAATAAAAAGTACCTGGGGCTTTGTATTAGAAGGTGCTGTTAATCCCTGCTCTGTCCCTTTGCCTGTTTGACTTTGGAAAAGCTCACTGAGCCAAAAATTGAAAGTAGGGATGGTAATACTACCGTGGAGGTTAATTGAGATGATATAGGTGGAGTATGTAGCAGAGTCAGATTGAGTCAATGGGAGCCCATCCTCCCCAGTATCATGGGGACTAATGGGGTTTGATAGTGAAGGGTCCTCAAGAAATGTTTTACTTTCTAATCTCATGAAACCAAAATCTATGAGCTGGATGAAGTCTTGGGAAAAGTTCAGTATCTTTATTTCACAGACAATGTCATTGATATTAAATGAGTAATCCAAGGCCAGGGTCTTTTGAATTCTAATAAAGTTCAGTTGCACTTTCTCTACTTGCCTATGGTACCACCTCTAGGCCTTTAGATAGATCATTTAACTATTTCTTCTCTCTTCTCTCTTTGTCTACCCTCTCTTCGTTCTTTGCCTTATTCTTCTCCCTCTTTCTCAATCCAATTTAATTTGATTTTGATTTTATTAAGTTGGTCTGGTGCCTCGAGAAAGGTAGATTACTTGACTAAAATTTAGACCCCCTGCAAAAGTCTATCTTACTTGAATAGTGAAGCCTCTGATGATGAAAGATACTAGTATCAATGTCAGGTGAATTGAAGAGCTGTGAGCAGATCAGGTGACTCATGGAAGATGACCCATAGAACAAAGGAACTATTTAGTAGGTGACTACTTAGGAAGAAGAAGAAGGAAAATCCTATTTCCTGAGAGCTTGTTATGTGCCATATTCTGTACTAGCTATTTCATGATTGCACTTACTTTTAGATATTATATTCTCTTTTTTACTGATGAGCAAATTAAGGCATAGTAGCCTTAAGCTATCTTGCCCAAAGTCATACAGTCAGCTCATGGTGGAGTTATGATTCAAAACCAAAGTGGCCATGCACTGCCCTTTTTTCCAATGCTAGGTTAGTCAGCTCAGAGTACATAGCTTCCTCCCCATTCATTTTCCTTCACAATTTGAAATTGGGCTTTGAAAGATATAGGCTTTGTTGAGTTCTGTCCATTTAAATAGACATATTTCAGGCAATGGTTTAAAATTCCTATAAACCATATTTAGTTTCTACTTCGCAGGAATATTTACATTTTAAGAGATTATACAAGCCATCCAAATCACTAAGACAATAAGTGTTACTTCAGGTAACACACACAAATTTACACAGTGCATTCTACTGAATTTTGGTTTTGTTATGAGGTGAGCATCAAAATCAGGAAGGATTTGGAAGGTAATAGAGAAAGTGCCATTTAAAGGGAGTAATTTAAAGGGCAGAGGAAGGAAGGGTGGAAGATATGGATGACATATTACACTCACTTCACAGTCCTGTCTAGGCTCAGCAAAGGCAGAGTTTGTTTTGTAGAGAAAGAGACCCCATAAATGCCCCCTTTATGTCCATCTCATGGGGTCTGCAAGGTCAGTAGATGAAAGGCTATGGAAAAGCATGCGCCTCTGGAGAAGATAAAAGATCACAATTCATCCCAGTTTTCAGGAGTCACAAGTGGGATGATTCATTATGAGATCAGAAATGCAGATCCATAAAGGACAGCTGTCAACAATGGAATTTATTTATGCCCACTCAGTACAGAAAGCACTTCTACTTGTGCTTCAGTCTCTTCAGTCATATGAAACATATTCTTGTGAGGATTCATAATACCTCATGAATTGCTTTCAGAAGACTTAGAAATCATCCAGGGAGGACCTTCCCTGTGCAAGGTCTGAGCCTGAGACTTGTTTACAGAGAGGAAAGACTAGTGAAAGGGAAAGCGTGTTATGTTTTTTTTTTTCCTACTTCATATACTGAAAGGTATTTAAATGTAAGGTTTTGTTTTGATTTGGGACATGATAGTGTGTTTTACATCAGGGTAATAGGCTCAGAATATGCAATGTCATGAACTGAAGGCCAGCAAAAGACAAGAATATAGTAACAATAATAACAGAAGTTACTATTATTGTGTGCTTATTTAGAGCAGTGTCTGGTAAATGAAAATCTTGGTGATGACGATGAGTAGGAAGAGGATGATAATGGTGGTGATGGTGGAAGTGGTGGTGATGATGATGATGATGATGGTGATGTTGATGATGATGGTAGTGGCCCTGATGGTGTGCCAGGCACTGTGCCTAGCACTTTATAGGGATTATTTCATCTATGCCCGAGAACTCTATGCAACAGAGATCATCACAGGCAGGAGATGGTGAAGCCAGGGTTGCTAAGGCTCTGTGTGTTTGACACCATGCAATATTTAAAGGCCATTCTTAAAGCACCTGCTTTGGCTGGTTAGTCAAGACTAAAGAAAAACCCAAAGCAGCAGGAATTTTCTGCTTTTTGCTTTTCTTCTCTTTTAACCATTGCCTGTGATAATTATGTATGCATGCACATCCATATAACCATCCTCAAGTAGAATAGGATACTTTTGACAGTGACTGAAAATGCATTAATTTGGCATAAGCAGTCAAAAAAAGAGATGAGTTATTTTCAATGAAAATTGTTATGCAGCCTATAAGGCAGGGAGAGAAAGTTCCCAGAGATCTGGACTCTGCAAACATTAACTATAACTGCCAACCCAAAAGCCATCTACACTCACACCCAATGGTCTACGGAGTAATACACCAATCAGTTAGTCCACACTCAAACAAACCACCAATGGTACAGTCTTTTCCTGTTATGATCAACAGTTTATATAACTGAAAAAAAAAAAAGAAGAGAATTTTCTTGAGATTATGTTTGTCGACTGTTTGCAAAATGTGACAATCACAATTCTCATGCAGAATTTTTTTCCCACTGACAAATAACATCTGCTGTTTATTTGGTTTTGATATCATAGAAGCACAATACCATATCTACACTAAGTGTGCACTTAACTGACAAGAACGTTGCATAGTTAAAAGAAATTTTGTTTGCTAGTAAACATGCCTCAGAAGGTAAGGAAATATTCCATGGAAATATTGGACATATTTATTTTGGAAAAAAAAAAGACAGTAGTTTGTCCAAAAAGCAAGTATAATTGATTTTTAAGAAGAATTAATATTCAGCTTATTGCTAAAATGCAAGTGTTGACTTTTTAAAAATTGTGTAATTCCTACTTTCTGCCTGCCAGGAAAACATCACAAATGTCTCAAGAGACCATACATTACAGATCTAATAATAAAGCAATATGTGTAGCTTATGATTAGTTAAATAGTAGTTGGTGCATTGTCTTGAGTTGATCAAATCAACTGTAGCTCTGTAAACTGGAGTGAAAACTATATTAACTACATTTAATAATACACAGAGTCAGTGGTGCTTTTTGACCCCTTCATATCTCCAGATGAGATGGAAAACTCATATGGAGATAAACTGAAAATTTGCTTCTCACTTGTTAATAATAGTAACAATACTGATAATAAAAAATAATAACTAACATTGCGTATCTAATTGTTTCAGGCCTGGTACTAAATACTTAACATGGATTCTCGCTTCAAATGAAACTATGAGATAGTTCAGGAAACTGAGGGACAGAGACATTAGATGACTCACCTTTGGTCACACTGGCTTGAAAGTGGCAGAGAAGGGCTTTAAACCCAGAGACAGAGTCCAACTCCTCAAACGGAGCCATTAGTATGCAAAGGGGTAGAAAGCAAGAGAGTAATAACATTATCTACTGATTTAATCAACCACTAAATTTTGGGTTCCAGATGTTTGGGGAATAAGATGTGGTACGATATTAATCATGTAGCAGAGACCGACTTGGGTCCTAATCCAGAAACTTATTAATTTTCTGACCTTTGGTGAATTATTTAATGTCTCCAGACTTCACTTTTCTCGATGGTTAAGTGGTAGTATTAGTACCTTACAGAATCATTGTGACAATGTAAAAGCTAAATCCCCTGGCACTAATATGAGTGTTTGATATTGGAATTATTTCACGTTCTGCTGTTGTAATATCAATACGCCTTAAGTACAATCGATACTAGAGAAGGGGTGAATTCATGTGCCTGATGGTAGCAGGGAATCCTTGAAGGATAAAGTGAAGATGGGAAAAGGAATGGGAGGTCATACCAGGAAGGGGAATCAGAAGCACAGACATAAGAAAGACCCTGATGTGAGTGAGAGATGATAAATAAATTCACCCTCACAGGACAAAAGGTTTCACACAAGATAAGATAGAAATGAGATTGTATGAGCTATTGTATATCATTTTGTTTCATGGCTCAAAATAAGCACATTCATCATATTTGATTCTGATAAGTGTCCCCAACCTTTATGTAAAAATCCCTTATTTAAGTGTAAAAGAAGCAGAAGTCTTTTATTTGGCTTAATAATGATCCTGAGAATATTAACTCTCTGTGTAAGTATCCTTATGTCTAATCACCTGGGACATTTGTTAAAAATTCAGATCCCTGACCTTCTCTGGATTTGGAGTAGAACCCAAGAATCCGTGTATTTACTATCACTTGCAGGTAATTCTTATCATTAGGAAAAGTTTGGGAAACAAGGCTGTAATCCACCCTCCACGTCACACCAAAATCATCTTTATAAAACAAATAATTTACCAGCCAAGTATCCTTACATAGCTTGCCATTGCATCTCAGATAAAGCACAGATACTCGGGCAGAACATTCAAAATCATGCACAGCCTGTTTTGATCTACCTTCCAAGCCACTCTGCCCCAAGCAGCCTGTATCCCAACCATACCACACTGCACACAAGTCTCTGTTCATGCTTTTTGTGTCCCATGGCCTGAAATCCTCTCGTATCTGCTTTCTTCCCTAGAAAACTGACACATGCTTAAAGGCTCAGTTCAAATGTCACCTCTTCTGTTGTAACCATCCTGCATCCCACTAAGGAGAATCCCACCCCCACTTTTCTGACCTTCCATAACATTTTGCACTGACATCTCTTGTATGTCGGTGCTACATATTATCTATTTCTGAAAGGGTTCAGACTCTGTTTTATTTACCTTGTACCCCTCAGTGCTTAGAATAGTGCTTAACACAAAGGAATTGCTCAATAAACATTGGTTGAATAAATGAATGCATGAGTAAAGATTTATTTCACACTCTGTCTGTACTTTAGTTTGTTCCTTGAGTAATGGAAGACATTTGAAAAAGATGACTGGGGTTATTTACTGGAATATTTTTGCTAAATTATTTTCATCCTTTTTTTTTTTTTTTGCATTGGCCTGTCAGTGGTGAACTTTAATAAGCCTTTTAAAATCAAGATCCTGGGACGCCTGGGTGGCTCAGTCGGTTGAGCGTCTGCCTTTGGCTCGGGTCATGATCCCAGGGTCCTGGGATCGAGTCCCGCATCGGGCTCCCTGCTCCGCGGGGAGCCTGCTTCTCCCTCTGCCTCTGTCTCTCTCTCTGTCTCTCATGAATAAATAAATAAAATCTTTAAAAAAAAATAAAAATAAAAGCAAGATCCTTTGATTTTTAATAATAAAAAAATATGCAGCCTAAAGTCCATTTTTCATCATGCCTCTTTGTTAGAATAGCATGGAGCTTGAAAGTTGCCATACACTGGAGTTTGAGTTAAAGCCCATGCATTATCTGACATAATAGAAGATGTCTTTCCTGTCTCTCTCTGATGTCAATATTTTGCATATTCAAGGAAAATGACACCATGGCCAAAAGAAGAAAGGCCAGAGGGTGAGGTGGAGGAAAAAAAAAAAAAAAAGACAAATGCAAAATGAAGACACCCAATGCTAGAAAGGAAAAATAAAGGTTAAAGAACAGCTAGTTTGGTTATGAGAGACTGTAAAATTAAATCCTTTATGTTTTCATCCTACAAAATTTTAGGTCTTCCTAAATTTGCCTAAGCCAACTTTTCTGAGGGAAGATCTTTTTTTATTGTCCAGTGTAGTGTCTTGGTGCCAATTTTTGTGGCACACACTAAAGCTAAATTTGCAGCCAGTTTGCATATAATTTATTTTAAAAGCTTAAATAGGATCTTTTCCATGCAAGGTAAAGCTTTTAAAATACAAAACAAGCAAGGAGAGTGAATGGCTGTTACTCATTCTGTGTCTACCCCTGAGTGGTGTTTATGGAGGGGCCTGGGTGTATTTCAGGTGGAGTGCTTGGTCCCAGCAGTAAATGCAGCACTCTCCTGACAGCACTCTCGAGAGAATGAGAGGCTGTTTGTGTAAGGGTTTGAAATGTTATCTTTTGAGGCAGGGATAATGTGATTCTATGTCCGCTCTCTTCTTCTTCTCCTCTTGTGGAGGCACCAGTGTGTCACCCTGTTCTTGAAATTCAGAATCCATGCATAACACACCAAAGGCCAAATAAGGGATTCTTCTTCTGATACTTGTTCTCACCAACCTTGTTGATCTCCTTCTAATTACTTGTCATTTAGCTTCATAAAGTACTTTTTATCTTGAGTTGTCAAAATAGTTTGTGGAGATTATCTTGTTTTTCTTTGCAGTGTTCCTAAGAGCAGAATGCATTTCATTCCTATTTAATGGTAGAGATAAAAGAGATGCTCTGCACTCAGAAACTTTGGGGCAGGGAACGAGGTGGTAGCAAATTTATTCGTTAAGATCTAAGTCTGTAGACTATAAATTTATCTTCAACACTGTACAAGGTTAGCACAAGTTTTTCCAGTAGCTTCTGTACCTGGTGCCCTGAGTGGTATATCTACCTGGACATCCTTCTCTGCCATGCTTGCTTGATCGGTGGGGAGGGGAGATGCTACATTTATTACAATAGTTTTCTATTTTTAGACAGAGACCCTGAAGCAGAGAAGGGAAGAGTTATTTGCCTGAGAGCCAAAAAAATTGCTCATTATTAAATCTAATTCTACAATAGGAAACTATTGATTTCTATCCATGCAGTATACTCTGGTTTTCTGTCACTTTTTTGTCTTTTCACCTCCTCCTCCTCCTTCTTCTTCTTATTGTTATTTGGTCTTCTTTGATGGTCCTTAACTGAGATAAGTTGAACTAGATGTCAAAGACAGGGCCAGTTGGAAAAGGCGTGTAAATAGTAAAATGACTGATTCTTTGACCCTTGAAAGAAAAAGAAAGTCATGCTTACAAGTTTAAAAGAATGGGTCAGTTGGATGATTCTGAAAGTATGCAGCCTTGTTATTAACACTGAAAACTTTAATTACGTTTCATTATACTATATTAGCTTCTCTTAATTGCTAAAATGGGACTATGAAATCAAAAACAAAAATGCCTAATCCCTAGAAGCTAGATTTTCTTCGCTGCTTTGTAATGTAAATGTGCCTGTGTGTATATTAAAATTCACACACTCCATCCATCTATCTGGCTTTTAACGGAGGGGTCACCTGACTTCACCTAGAGCCGCCCCCCCTCCCTTTCGCAGAGGAAACCCAAAAGTGAGAGACAGGCGCTTACAGAACACAGGTTCTCATGCTGGGAGATGTAAATGACCCCAACTGAACGGAATCGAGTGAGGTTGCTGGTGGGGGTTGGGGAAAGAGAAACGGAGGGAGAGAGCAAAAGCGTGTGAGGGGAGAGAGAGAGAGAGAGAGGGAGAGGGAGGGAGAGAGGGAGGGAGGGGGGGTGGGAGGGAGGGAGAGAGAGAGAGAGAGAGAAGTGCTGCATGCTTCATCTTTGAGAGGAGGGGAAAACAAAAGACCTCAGCGGCAGTTTTGTTGCTGTGTCTGGCTTAAAGAGGAAAATTCTGGACATCCATGCTGAAAAAAGCAAAGCTCAGCTGAGACTACTTCTATCAAGAAAATTATATTATCTGAGAATGGGTTGGATCAGTACAGGTGGTTTGAGAAGACACTGACTGAGGATCATGGAAAGGTGGGAGAGGACGTGCGGCTTCTCTGCTTCCTTTGAACAGAGCTCTAGGTTAGTAAGCTGAAACTGACCCCGGTCTGGCTTAAATATCTATATGTGTATATGTGTGTGTTTTCTATTTATAACCTCCAAACCCTCCTGCTCCTCAACCGCTGGGTAGGCAGTGCCATATTCCACCAGATGTGAACCTAAACTTGATTTGACTCTCACTTCATTACCAAATGCCTCCCGTTTGCCTGCGGAGCTTTTGTTCAGTACGGCCAGTGGAGAGCCGTCATGATGTCTTCTTCTGAGTCAAAATGTGTGTTTGAGCCCGAGATTGTCAGGTGGCTGTTTAGTGAATAGTTAGCATTTTGCTCCAGGAGGCTGCAAATGCACGATTAGGTTATTGTGAACTGTAAACAGCAAATATCTGCTGACTTGGCATTTCTCGTAATGTCAGAATAATTCAGAGATATCTGACTGAATTTGCCTTATCTTCATTTCCCACAGAATTGAGTTCAAATATAATAAGTTTGAAATGGCACCCTACCAACAAAGACACACACCAGGTATTCTCATGGCAGAGTATGTTTTACCTCCCACTGGAGCCAAAGCTTAAAATTTTATTTTATTGGGACCTGGTTTGAGGAAAGAATACAATATGTCATCATTAAAATAGATGCCAAGGCGTTTTTTTTTTTAATAATTGGTTATAGATGTGTGTAAAACAAACACATGATTTCTCTCGTTTCTTGCTGTGCAGATAGAGTGCCTTTTGTTCCAGCATGTGTATTTTCCTGTGTTTTTACAAAGAAAGCATTGCCTGTGCTTTCTGTGATAGGAGACTTGCATGCCAGTTTGCCATTGTGCACTCAAGAATCTGCTCTATTCTGAAGTAAACTGCCCAGAGGTATTAGTCAAGAAGCTGGAGGAGGGTGGGGAGTGGGGAGACGTGGGTTTTTTTCCTTCCTCCTTTTTTTTTTTTTTTTAACTGTAAGCTCAGAAGTGTCTAATTCACATGATTTTAAGAGGAAATGGGGGAAGGCATTTAGTTTTGAATTGGATACAGATCTGTGCCGTGCAATTGCCAAAGACTATATCAAGAAGATGCTCAAAGCAGATGCTCAAAGCAGAGGGGATCCGATTTGTAATGGACTCTCTAAGAAAATGTTCTGTGAGGGTGACTGGCTGGGTCCCTTTTGACCAAATTAAGATGCACTCTGGCAGTGCTTTAGCAGCTGTGAGCTGACATTTTCTGGTGAACCTAGTGAAAAATGGCTCCATATCTCTCCTCCCAGTCCTGAGGAGATGGTCTCTTCGGGTTGTCGAGCCTTCCTCCAACGTGATTTGCTCCTATGGTTGTTTTCTGATAGGGACGGATAGGCTCTTGGTTCCTTTCAGTTCACCTGCCTTTTTAGATCTCGGGTTGAATGGGGAGTGGGTGGTGACGGTTTTACTTCAAGTACAAACTACCCAGCAAGGCAAGCAGAAGATATTTTTCTGGCAATCACGTTTCCATTTTTAAAAGCCTAGACTATATTACTTTGGACACAATATAAAGCACTTTTTGTTGTTGTTTAGCGGGCTCATCAACAATTTCCCCCAAGAAAAGACGCACGCATGTGTGGTACTTTACATTTGGACTCTCCGCATGGGAAGTGACAGGTAAAAACATAGGGATACTTGCCTATCATCCATCTCTGAAAAGATAAAGCTGCTGTCTTCTATCTTACTGTTTTCCCCCTGTTTTTGAAGCGTGACTCGTTGTGCCAGGAGAAGGATCATGTCCCAGAGTTAGAATGCAGGGAGGTGATATACTACTGTCCTGTACTACTCATGTGCTTATTAAGGAATTCCTGTGCTGAGCAGGGAGTGGACGTTCTATAGCAGCCACACTGTTCCTTTATTTAGGCTTCGGTTTGTGAAAACTCCAACCAGCAGAGGCAGGATGCGCTTTAGCAGAGAGCTATGTGTTTGAGACCCTGGTTAAGAGAATGTGTTATTGGATGGGGGGAGGGTGTGTGTGAAATGGGTTGTTCTCTATTATACAACGTTCTAAGATGATCGTGTGAGTGTAGACTGAGTTCAGGAGGGAAGGGTTGGGCTCTCCATATTTTAGGTAAGAAGTACAGCACTAACCCCCAGAGAGGACAACGTGAGGATGCAGAAGAAAGAGTACAATAGTGTGTGCCTCGTGCAGAAACAGCAATTCTTTAAATTGTATGATAGTTCCCTAATTATGGGAATTTGAAAAAAAAACTCAAGACTTTCTGAAAGATGGCATGAAGTCACCTCTACATTATGACAAGTAAGACTTCTAGTACAGTGTTTTTAACTGCGTTTTGGAAACAGCTCCCTGAGTGGTTTAGATAGTATACCGCTCGTACTGCTGTAGGATCTCTTAGAGGTTTGCATCTTGGACACTTTTCCATAGGACAGGAGTTACAACACATTTTCTTGGAGTCAGTTTGGAATAATATTGATGAAACAATGGGATTTGCCTCTTTAGTAGAACGGCAGAAGTGAAACTTTAACACTGCATGCAGATCTGATTACCGCTTTTATACATGTGGACAATTTGACTATGGTACATAGTGTGCTTTGGGGAAATTGATGCAATTATAGTTGAACAATGAACAAAACAATAGATAACACAATGGAAACATGGATTTCAACATTCATGGGAGGATTAGTAGAGTCTCTCTTAAATATTGTTAATGACTACAGGTGAGGGCATTTTACCCAGAGAAATTTCAGAGGCCTAGAATGAGAGGACCATGTTTATACAACTAAGGACATAGCTCACCAGCTGTTTTAGGACCTAGATGTCACTGATATTTAAACCAGATAATACGTAACATACAAAAGAATTGCATACAAAGAATCATGAACCCTGGGAACTTTCCACCAATGGAATTTTGTTTTAAAAGCAGCAAAATAGCTTTTTTTTTTTTAAGATTTTATTTATTTGACAGAGAGAGAACATGAGAAAGGGAACACAAGCAGGAGGAGTGGGCGAGGGAGAAGCAGGCTTCCGGCTGAGCAGGGAACCTGATGCGGGGCTCGATCCCAGGACCCCGGGACCACGACCTGAGCCCAAGGCAGACGCCTAATGACTGAGCCACCCAGGCACCCCAAAAGCAGCAAAATAGCTTTAATGTAAAAGCAGTTCACAGAGCAGCAGCTATCAAAGGAGAACCAAGAAAATCTAGGACTAATAAGAAATATTTGTAACGAGGTGCATGTGCTGCCTGAGTGACCCTCAGGATACCAATAAGTTCTTAATGAGAGCTGAAAAAGAAAAAGCCACATGTTGAAATAAATTTCAGTATAGCTTCCAAGTTTGGAAAATAGGAAATTTCCTAGGAGTAAAATTAGTTGTTCATATGGTGCCTGTGGCATAGAAGGGAGAAAAGTTGAGATAAAACAATCATGTTTCAGAAAAAGATATTTTACCCTAACTGAATTATTATTTTTAATTGTTTTTGAACACAAAACTTCTAAGTTTCTGAAAATATCTTGAGTAATAACGGCCTCCTTTCTAGCCTCCATTTTCTGTTACTTTTAGAACTCTACTACCCTGAATTCCATTTTCAATTTTTAAAAGTCTTATTAGGTGGCGACAAGTACAAGCCAGCTGAGTTTAAAATGCTTTAATTTTCTGTTCAATTTCAGGTATGTTTCTCTTCTAAATCTGTCATATCTTCAACTCGTACTCTAGGTCATACAGCATGTGGCAGTCTCAGTTCTGAGACCTCAATTGCTTACTCTGAAGATAGCAGATGTTTAATATAAGTGGAAAAATAAATAAATAAAAGTGTATTGCTATTTGACTGCATTAGGTAGTACCCTAAAAAAAGATTAGAACCATGTTATGATGTGAATTATCAGTGCAAGTGATTCACAGATATCAGAGGTAAAAGTAGATACTGTATATCTCAAGCATATTAAGGCTTATAAAATATACTCAATATATAGTATAGGGGTTAGTTCTTTTCCTGGTGCTCATCATGAAGACAACTTTCTGTTAAATAGTATCTTTGACAAATAATATATTTTCCAGAAATAGTGCATTATTCTGTTTCCTCTCATAGATCCTCTGTCTGGTTTCCCAAATTAAACAAAGAATAGACCTAATCCAATGAAAGTGATAATGATAAAGAAAAAGTTCTAATCAAGGTGTTTCAAAATTTAATATTTACTCTGAAACAACACTGTCAGAATAGCTTTTTCTCCTTCTTCTCCTCCTCCTCCTCCTCCTCCTCCTCCTCCTCCTCCTCCTCCGCCTCCTCCTCCTCCTCTCTTCTTCTTCTTCTTCTTCTTCTTCTTCTTCTTCAACTCAGTAAAGCAAATCCAACTTTGGAGTCTTTAAGGAAACTCACAATGACGTGTCTTATGAAATAGGAGGCTCATTTCCAGGCAGTCAGCCAATGGAGGAGAAGAAGGAAGCTTAATTGATGACTCTGATTGAAGCATTGCAGGTCAGGAAGTTCCCATATTAATAGGACCCCAGCTAAAATTCCAGAGCAGCTATTCAACTTGCTCACCTTTCTCTTCTCCCTGGGAGTAGGGCTGGCAGAATAATCCATTGAATCAAAAGAGATCACCTTAGCTCTAAGACCATCTCTGAGATGGACCAATCCTATAAGCAGACAGGTATTCTTAATATCTTCTCAACCTAAAGTTTCTATGACTTTCTCTATCTAGCAAAAGATTCCAGGTGACTCTGGAAGCCACTCAAAGTTTTGTTGAAGTCAGGGGTCTTGCCAAGCACTACCCCAAAGGCACAAACACCTCGCCCAGTAAGAAAGGCAGAAGGGATGGGGGCCTTCTCTCCTACAGTAGAGAACTGAGCCCTCTGGGCCCTTTTACTCAGAGGGCAACAAAAGCCCAAATGCCACGCTAAAGAATTTCTGGCCTAGTGTTGAAGGATTCTTGATCTTGGATTCACACAACTTTGTTTGTTTCTTTTTAAAGATTTTATTTATTTATTTGAGAGAGAGAGAGCATGAGCGGGGAGAAAGGCAGAGGGAGAGGGAGAAGCAGACTCCCTGCTGAGCAAGGAGCCCAGTGTGGGACTCGATCCCAGGACCCTGGGATCATGACTTGAGCCTAAGACAGACACTTAAAGGACTGAGCCACCCAGTTGCCCCAAATTCACACAACTTTGTAAGAACAGTCTTTCTTTTGTGCTTAGAAAGCTCCATGTTTTCTGGGGAGCCTGGCTGGCTCACTCAGTAGACCATGTGACTCTTGATTTCAGGGTCATGAGTTCAAGCCCCACGTTGGGCGTAGAGCTTACTTAAAAAGAAAATAATAAAATAAATAAAAAATAAGTCCTCTTTCCAGAAAGCTTCCTATTTCCTTCCATCACAGGGCCTTAGCACATGCCAGAATACTCTTCTATCCTTTTTCACTTGCTCCTCCATTAAAGTGGTTCTCTCTGCCAAATGTACTTAGGGGTTTTTTGTTTTTTGTTTTTTTTAATATACTAACCAGTGGTTCAAAAAATTGTTAAGTTTACAATAGTATTATTATTTGATTAATGTGTCAGCCAGGAAGCAAGACCTTCTAAAGTTCATTTTGTTCACAATAGAATCCCTAGGCCCTCAGATCATGTTAACCCATATCAGGTGTGCACTAAACATTTGTTAAATGATTGATTGACTGAATAAATGAACACTAATGCACTAATACTAGTGTAAAGACAATGTATCTGGCTTTGGCTCAACAAACAACTCTCCTAATTGGGCTAGCTGGTTTGGGCACCTGCTAGGTGAGCTATACCAGAGTATTCCCAGGGTCTCCCTTTTGTCAGGATTTTCCATCTGAGAAAGAATTCTTGAGTGCCTGCTATTGGGATATTTCAAAAGGGTCTTTGCTATCAACATCAAAGTGTTCATAGGGCCAGGCTTAGGCAAACTTGTGCTTTGTCTTTTCCTCTCTGTTTCTCCTTCTAAAGCATCTCTTTTTTCTAAATGTATCCTCTTCTATTCTTACCTTCCTTAGTTCTTTGCATCCGGGACCTTCTAGGTCTCATCTGACAGTGGCTATAGCTTGCTAACTCAGCTGCTAATTAGCTTGTGAGCCCTGAAAGCTCACCTAAGGTATAAACCCTTCTAGTGGTATTTGCATTTTAAACAAAGCTGTCACTGTACTGATTAGGCACTGCTTATTAATATGAGGTATTGTATGGTGAAGTATAGTGTGAAGCTTGACTTTAGGAAGCTTACTTTTCGGCTGTGGAGTTAAGACTTACCAGAAACAATTGGCAACTGCTCTAAGTCTGTAATCAAGAATTGTATTTGTGCAAATTTTAATAACACCACAGCATAAAGGAAAGGCTTTGTAGAAGAAGTGGGACTTTAAGTGGACCATGACTGGTAGGTAATATCTAAATTATCCTATCAGGGATAAGAAAAAATTAACATTTTAAGAAAAACATGCATAAAATGTTCAGAAGGACTTAGCACAAGGTTTTTTAAAGTCTTTATATAGGATACTGTTTATTTTCCCAAGTATAAAAGGCAAAAATACCTTTTTTTTTTTAAAGAATTCATCAAACTTTCATTCATTCAAGCCATAACCTTGAGGTCCTAAGAGTTAGGACTTTGACTCTGGAATTTACTTCCCATTATGCCTTGAAGTAGTCTGTTTATCTCAGCATTTAAAACTAATCTCAAAGAAGTTTTCTGTCAGAGGTGCTTTTAAAGATTCTTTTAGCAATATTGATCACTTTAATTGAGGTTTATTGAAAGTGCTCAGTATAGCTCTCTTGTGGTTCATGTTCTATAAATACATCATCATTTTAATGATATATAGTAGAGTTTTCATTTTATTGCAGTCAACCTAACACCTTGTAGAAACCTTACATTCACACCAGGCCATGAGAAGGAGGAAACATTCCTTTCCTCTGATCTTCTATTGAACTTAAACCACAGAACTGAGTAAGAATCATTTTCAAGTATGTTCTTAGTAGTATAAACCTGTTTCATCTCTGTGTCCAGTTTGAAGGTCCCCTGTGGCAAATCCTACCAAAAAAAAAAAAAGTGAACATAGCTAAGAAGCTAGAAAATATCAAGCTGCAAAAATATCTGTGAGGTATATATATAGATAGATATATAGATATATAGATAGATATAAAATAATAAGAGAATTTAAATTAAGTGATTTTGTAGGTAGGACAAGTATTCTATAACTAGCCTTCTCATGAAGTTACTGATATAAATAGTTTCCATTTTAATGGTTGGGTTTTAGGTTAGATCCAAGAATTGTTAAGTCCTATAAAAAATTAGTAGGTTTATGGAGCACTGGCTGTTATACACAAACAATGAATCATGGAACACTACATCAAAAACTAATGGTATAATGTATGGTGATTAACATAGTAAAATTAAAAAAAAGAAAAAAATAGTAGGTTTATTTTTTTGGACTTTTCTTGTTCAGATGAATATACTTTAGGGTAATTCAGGGTGTGTATCTGCTTAAAGAGTGGGGTCCCACTAATGAACCTCTGCCAGCTAAAGCTATGACAATGCTTCATGAGTAAGACTCCACACACATCCTTTAGGGGCCCTCACTCTTTGTTATAAAAGGAAGAAACAGAGAATATAAATCATTCCTTGAGATATTATAGACAGCCCCTTCCACACACCTATGTACATTACTCTTTCAATATGTGCTGGGTTCAAGAGATACTTCAAAAAATAAAATCTTTCACTCCTTTTCTTTTAAAGAGAAAAAATGCAAAGAGGCTGGGATTGGTTAGTAGTATATGAAATTCTGCTCTGTGTGGATCACTAGGTTATGATAACTCATTCCCATTGTGCATGCAAGTCTTCATATGGTGCTGCATATGATAACTTTTATTTCCTAATATGCAGATATGCAGTTGCTATCCTGGAAATCATAAGTCTTTTATTATTGGCACATTAGAGTTTAAGAAAATCAATGGCTAGTTCCATTTATCTAAGTCAGGACACAAAGAAATGGGTATTAAACTATTACTATGTCTATTAGTAGTTCATATCCCCCAAATCTGAAAGACACATTTAACTATGACTGGTGACAGGCGGACCTTTGATGAAGTTATCAACTGTTCATTTCTCATGCTTCCTTCTCTCCAGACTATAGAATTCTCTGTGTCTGGGTTTGCCTGAATTAAGGTCTATCATAGAAGTCTTGATTTTTCTTACTGTCTCAACAATCATTAGAGCCAAATGTACCAAACCATACCATGGTATTTTATGCTTATGAGTATCCACACATTTTTCCCCAATGTCTGGAATGTTCTCCTCCAAGTGAAAGCTAGTTATAGCTCTTCTGTGAAAACATTCTCTGATCACTACTCCCCAGATCCTGGGAAAAGTCTCTTGTTCTCCCATAACCACACACACACACACACACACACACACACACACACACACACACGCACACACATTCTGCTTTTCTGTTTACAGTTCTGTTTCTCCCACTAGAATATACTTTTTTTCAAAACAAAGTTGGTTTTTTGATTATCTTCCTCTGTTCATTCCCTAATAGAGGACATAACACACAAAAAATATGTATGTTACTTATGACTTGAAAAAATGGATCCTCTTCTTGTCCACATCGTGGAAGATTGTATTGCATTGTTTATGAAATTAAATAGCTCAAAATCTCCATTAAAAAGTCAATTGTCTTTATAGCCTCAGTTTTACTAAAGCCGAAAATAAATGTTAATCATACTAAAAAAAATCACTACATATTTTTTCTAAGAAACTGTGAAGTTTAATAGTCAAATGTGAGCAATGAAAGTTAGAATTAAAGGAAATGGGGGTAAATGATTTGATACATGTAAAATTAACTATAGATAGGGCCCATGAATCATGTCAGTCTTCTTGTCCAAAATGATTTGGAGACCTCTCCATCTATATTCCTTTATATCCATCCACCATTGCAATGGGGAAACAAAGGAGAGATGTCTTACCTTTTCATAGAGCTTTGCTGCCCTGGGATGATCTGTAGACCAGCTGCATCAGCATCACTTGCGACCTTGTAGAAAGCAGAATCTCAGGCCCCACCTCAACCTACAGAATCAGAATCAGCACATTTTACCAAAACTTCAGATGGTTTCATTCTGCCCTAATGTTTGAGAAGAAGTATTGCAGGGAACCCTTTTATGAAGTTTAGTCCTTTTGAAGCCTGCAACTGGGCTAGTAACTCAGAGACAAATTGTGAATATGAAAGGTTATTTCTTTTCTCAAGCTATAGAGTGAAAGCAATTCTCCCTCCAAGTTGCCCATCTCTACATGTCCTGGGAAAGAAAGGGAAATGAACCTTACTGGAAACTAATATTCTTCTTCTTTCCAAACCAATTTCTATTATGTACACCAGGGAGCAATGAAGTATAGCAGGAGAAACTGGAACTAAGTCTGGCCTCTGGCACATATTAGCTGTATAAAGGTGGACAGATTCGTTAGGCTTTTTAACCTCATTTTCCTCTTCTGTAAAATGGAAATTATAATACCTCTTGGCAAGGATGTTTTGACATTAGTGATGAAGATGAGAAATGATCTCCTGTAGCATGCTTGGAACATAGTAGGCATTCAATAAGTAAACAGGAACTCTAGCTAGAATTGCCTGACCCCAGTTTCCTTGCGGATCCTTGGTGAAAGCAGAAATGTAATCTCTCCTATTGCCACCTTGTGTTTGCCTCAGGACCTCTTGGAAGTGGGCACTAAGGATAATTGTTTTGACTTCCTGCTACCTGATTTCAAGAGGATAAGCTAACGCTCCTCTCTCACACACACTTGCATATTGAAATAAAATGCCTCTGGAGATACAAAGCAAAAGAAGAAACTCATATTCCTGCTATCACATTCCTTCTTCTAATAAATGAAATGTAGGCCACTTCCCAATAAGATTGTCAAGGAAAGTTAGTGTCCAAATTTACTAGGGAAAGTAGGCATCTCATTAGCTAGGACAGAGAAAGAATTTAGTGTGGGAGCAGACGAATTAAAACCCATTTGCAGGCTTCTAATTCTAAGAACTGCCATTACATGATGATTCTTTCTTAATCCCAGTGGAAATTTTAATACTGGAACTTCTACACCATTATTACTTTCCAGTTGGCAATGTTGTCTTTAAAGTATTACATAATGAAAAAAAATATAGGTTTATAAAAAGCAAATATTTACAGAGAAATTGTGCAATGAAATCTCTTAATTTCTTCAAGACCTAACTTGAAAAAAAATTAAAATGTCTATCTTGGAAAATAGGGAAAGCATGTGGTAAAAATTTCACACATAAACTTACACATTAAGATACCCAACCATTGTCAATCTCCATATTATTTTGCCATAGCAATATGAAAGGAAATAATAGGTGTTTTGTTAAATTAACAATTTTTGGTCACAACTTTATATTAGTATCATTCTTTCTTACAACTAATGAGTTTATCACAATGTGATATTTAAACTCACACCGAAATGAACATTGCCACATTAAATTTACCATTTTAACATTCACAACTAGGGAGAAAATTAAGAGTTCCTAATTAACATTCTGAAGTTCTTCTTTTGGTTTCAGAAACTTGAAAGATCTAATAAAAAGCATGTAGCAACCATGCCTTGAAAAAAAATGTATCTACTTATGATTTTATTAATTTTAGCTGGTTTTCTTAGTTTTAAATGAAGTTCAATCATTTTAGTGCTATATGTCTTAACTTAGAAATGAATTTGTAATTATCGTTATATTTCTATACAGATCATTTTAAGTAAGCCAAATTTCAAATTTTAAATCCTAATGAAATATATTTAACTCATAGTTTATTATTTTTGTCATTTCTGACTCTGGTAGCCTTGGCAGTTGCTTAATATGGAGAACTATATTGTGTTATTTTTCTTGAAGCTAATCCTTTTAAATATTTCATTTTGACAACGAATTTCCCAAAAATATATTTACATAGGTAGGGTTGTACTAGCATTCTCTGGATTGATGATTGCCTTAAGCAAATATTCAATATCTACTGTGTGCCAGGCTTCAGTTAAATGCTGAAGGTACAGAGATATCTGAGCTTATGAGAAGCTCATAATTTAATGTGGGAGACAGACATGTAAACAAGTGATCTAAATGTGACAGGTTAACTACCATGAACATAAGGGAAAGAATAAATCATTCTACCTGGTGAAACTTAAGGCTTTACAGATGTGTAGAGAAATCTGAGTAAGATATTGAAAAATGAGGGGCGCCTGGGTGGCTCAGTTGGTTAAGCATCTGCCTTTGGCTCAGGTCATGATTTCAGGGTCCTGGGATTGAGCCCTGCATCGGGCTCCTCCTGCTCAGCAAAGAGTCTGCTTCTCTCCCTCTCTCTGCCACTCCCTCTGCTCTCTCTCTCTCAAATAAATTAAAAATATTTAAGATCTTGAACAATGAAAATCACTCAGTTGTAGAAAGAAGAAAAAATACTTTCTTACAGAAGAAACTATATTGGCTGAAATTCATAAAGAGCACTGTTCTGTTTGCCCAGAAAATGGTGGCACAGTAAGACAGATGTAGGGCAATAGAGAAAATGAAGAGAATGAAGTCCTTTTGTGGCAAGTAGGCTTCTTATGGCAAGCTCCACAGTCATGAAGCTGTTAATTTCTTTTTGCATAGATGTGCATGTCTTATTGTATGTATGTAGTTTATAATATGGAAAGGATTTTGATGTACATCATTGTTCTCGAGTATATATGAACACATGCAAACACAGGGTGGAGAATAATCAAAGAGAAGTCTAGAAAAATGGCCAGATAGAATAATTTTAAGTGCACTAAATCTTATGCACATAAGACTTTGAATTTTTTAATGGAAATTGTGCGTTGTATTTCTAGCATATCCCATTTATTCATACCGCAAATATGTATCTAATGCCTATTATATGCCAGACACTGTTCCAGGTGCTTGTGATATAGCAATAAGCAAAACAGAAAAATATCCTTTTTTTCATGAGGGAGACAAGCAATACAAAAGAAAACTAGTAAAATACATAATGTGTTAGACAGCAATAACTACTGAGAGGAAAATATATATAATTAGCGAAAGGGATCATTAAATGTCCCAAGTCAGGGCAATGGGAAAAAGAAAATTTTGGAAGGGAAGCCAGGGAAGATAAAACTAAGAAAATGACTGAGTCAAGTCTTGATGGAAGTGAGAAAGTAGAAAAATATAGCGACCTCTGTTTGGAACATACTGGGTTTGAGATGCTTATTTGTTATCTAAGAGGATAAGTCAAATGGGCAGCTGGATATATAGTTCTGGAATTCAGGAGTGAGGTCCTGAATGGTAAAATGCACATTTGGGCATCAACTGCTCATATGTGGTGTTCAAAGCCATGTGTCTAATGGGATTATCTAAGGACTTGAGTATGAAAAGGGAAAAGCATTTATGGGCAAATAGGTGGGGAGATCTGGTGTTGGGAACTAGTAAATGTCCTCTTCTGATTGCAGCAGATTTTTCAGTGAAAAAGGAAGCAAGCTTATGGTAGAGGAGGTATCAGAGATTTTGAGAAATGAGAAGTCTGCAAGTCTAGGGGAGTGGGAGAGGAGTGGTCTAGGGAAATATAAAATGATCGATGGGTAGCATTAAGAGTCCACTTGAAATTGGTCATTTTTCACTAGTCACATTAAGCAGTTTGGGTAAGACATGGAGACAATGTGAGTTTTATTTAATTAAGGTTGTGTGTATGATGAAGCAGGAGAACAAGAGAGTCAAGGTGAGTGCACTAAGGTGACTACAATGATAAAGGAGAGATTTAAACTGGGTGGGGAATGAGCTAATGGGAGGGGGTCAGGGACTGAAATCTGGGTGGGGTCAGCAGATTGAAGATCTCAACAGGACTGAAGAGTTGCAAGTTGGTACTATAGAGAGGAATCCCATAGTTATTCTGTTGAGAAGTATCTGATACCAGATTTTTCCACAATACTCTCAGGTGCCATCATGTTCCATTAAAAGTGTCTTATTTTAAATATTACCCTCATTTTGTACAAACATGGCTGCCAAATGCATGTATTACTACACATTTCCACTAATTGGTCTATTCTCTGAACAACTGGCAAAACACAAGTGCTGATGTTGCAGAGCTCCTATGTTCCCAATTGCCTCAGGAGAGAAAAAAAAAAAAACCCTAAAAAATATTATGTGAGTTAATGACAGAATAAACAGTTGTTTACAGTGTGTAATTGTGAATCCATATCATTGATATTACTAGACTGAGGCTTGAGTTTACTTTTGCATTGATAGAAGGACTTTGTTCTTTGCAATAATTATAATGGGGAATAATTTATACATGTATGACTGGATCCCAGATTTGGATTCCCACTTGGCTGGCTGGAGCTCTGATCTCCTGGCTGACTCCTGCCAATCTTTTCCTTCAGAGGTAGTTGGGTTCTGCTTCTCATACCCTCCTTTGGCTAAGAAACACATTCATCTGACAGATCTTGTTTGAAAATGTGTTGTTCACATGCCTGAAGCTGAGTGTAAGTGCCCTCAGGCTCCTGGGGACATATTCTTCCTTTAGACCCCTGGGATACTTTCAGTTGAATCACATTTGTTTCAAAGATGCCTAAGATTGGACTAATTTGGTATTTTGGGTAATAAACAAAACAAAAAAGAAATGATATTATCAGGAATGTAGTCCATCATCTTTGACGTCAGTGATCCTTCTTTCTGTAAGCCAACTAATTGGATTTTGAGCTAAAAACCCAAAATATGGGCTGCTTAGTGATATCTTATCCATGTAGAATTGTGACTGTGTAGTGGGAGAAACCAGAATTCTGTGATGTTCACAATGCAAGATTTCGGCTTAGAGTAGGAAGCGGCACAATTTTAACCAATAGGCAATTTGTGGACTTCTGCTAAAGGTCAAACTTGTTTGTTGAACTGGGGTGTTCATCTTGTAGGGGAATACATACATTTGGATAACCAAAGAACAGCAGTTATATTTCAAAATTTTACATCAGACTATAGGTCTTTATAATATGGAACATTTATATTCATGGCAGAACCAAGTTCCACCGAACATACCATCAACTGATGCCTGAAATTATTTTGTCAAATCAACAGATTAATTTCTTTACACTCGTTATGGATCAGACCTTCAGAGGTGTTCATCTGTTGTGTAGATGCACAAGACTTCTTGTCACGAAGATATGCAGAAGCCCCCAAATTGTGATTTTTGTTGTTATATACTCTGGGTGCTTTTCTTATCCTTAGTGAAAAGCATATTAAAGACCTGCAGCCTATAGACTCTTTGAAACATGCTTAAAAGTCAAATTATTTTCATTCAATAACTCAACTTTTCTTTTATAAACATAGCATAGATTACACTATCTCTTTATATAAAGGAATATTTGAAATACTCCGGTATATGTCTTTACAAAAAACATGAGACTAAATGATTTTCCAAAGTTGTCATAGCTAGTTACCACCAAAGCCAGAACTAGAATCCCGGACTTCTGATTTTTTGTTTACTGTTCTTCCCTGGACACACACTTACAGAAAGTTATCCTTGAGCTCAGAGTCATTTAGTGTCTCTTTCACTCTGATAAATTCTTATCCTTTTAGAATAATGTATTTTTATTTTTTTATTTTTTTATTTATTTTTATTTTTTAATTTTTTAAAGATTTTATTTATTTATTTGACAGAGAGAGAGACAGCGAGAGCCGGAACACAAGCAGGGGGAGTGGGAGAGGGAGAAGCAGGCTTCCCGCAGAGCAGGGAGCCCGATGTGGGACTCGATCCCAGGACCCTGGGACCATGACCTGAGCCAAAGGCAGACGCTTAACGACTGAGCCACCCAGGCGCCCTAGAATAATGTATTTTTAAACCTCCAGTCTTCAAATGCTTTGCTAACTTCAGTAAAAGGATGTTGAACGTAATATAAATGATATTACCTTGGCCTGCAAAGGTTGAATTTCAGCCCATATAAAAGCAGATTCTGAGCCTCATAATACATTTTTCATAATAGGGACCATCAATCAAGATGCAAAAAGTCATGTTAAAGCAATGAGGAGCATTAAAGCAAATAACTTTGTGACCCCAGTATAAATGGATACTTCCAGTATAAAAGGAAGCTGACCTGAAATATCAGAATATTTGCCTTCATTCTCTGGTTTGTTTAAATTTGTTTTTTAAAAAAAGAAAGTGCATGCAGTGAAGGAAGCTGACACAGGAAACAGAAGTGGGTAGTTTGAAAGCTGTTTTAATTCATTTTAGTGAATCATTTAGAATTTATATTTAAACTTTAAATCTAATTTTCCAATTAATTTCACAAAAGACATGCTTTTTATATTGATGACCCAAGTGTGCTCCCTATTTGTGTCAAGAATTTCTAATTTGGTAATGCTAACAAGCAGTGTCCTTAAAACTAATACTGGCTGCTTAACTTGACATTGTTTTAGAGCCTCTAAGGATCCTGAAGAGTGCAAGCTGCGCTACTCAAAATCATTTTTTACTTAATATGGAAATTTTCTGCAAATCCATGTATTTCACAGTGGACAGAAATATAACTTGTTTTCTTAGGGTTTATTATCAATAATTATTAATAACTTTCAGTTTTCTTTGGCAATCGTTTCACTTAGTTTTTGTTGATCTGAAAATGTCTGTATTTCACCTTTATTTTCTTAAAGATTTTATTTAGTTATTTGAGAGAGAAAGAGAGAAATAGCAAGAGTGGGGTTAGGTGCAGAGGGAGAGGGCAAGAGAGAAGCAGTCTCCCCGCAGAGCAGGGAGCCCTACATGGGGCTCAATCCCAGGGCGCTGGGATCATGACCTGAGCCGAAGGCAGACACTTAACCGACTGAGCCACCCGGGTGCCCCTGTATTTCACCTTTAATCTTGAAGGATATTTGTACTAGATATAAAATTCTCAGAGGCCAGTCTTAATTTTTTCTTTTCAACAGCCTTTTATTTTTAGCCTCTGTTGTTTCTGATAAGAAGTTAGCCATCATTTGTACCATCATTCTCTTATGTATAATATGCCATTTTCTCTGGTTGCTTTCAAGATTTTTTCTTATTTTGAGATTTCAACAATTCGACTATGATTTGAATTTTTTAAAAATTTCTTCTGGTGGGACGCCTGGGTGGCTGAGTCAGTTAAGCGTCTGCCTTTGGCTCAGGTCATGGTCCCAGGGTCCTTGGATCGAGTCCTGCATTGGGCTCCCTGCTCAGTGGGAAGCCTGCTTCTCCCTCTGCCTGCCGCTCCCCTTGCTTGTGCTCTCTCTCCCTCTGACAAATAAATAAATAAATAATTTCTTAACAAAAAAACTTACAGTTTTCTGAGCTGCTTGAATATGTAACTTTGTGTCTCTTACCAAATTTGGAGAAATTTTGTTAATTATTTAAATATTTGAGAATTTTTTTGTGCTCCATTCTTTCTTCTCCTCCTATAAATCCTATGATACATGTTACATCTTTTAATATTGTTCCACAGGTCACAAAGGACCTGTTTATTTCTTTGATTTTTTTTTTAATTTTCTCATGACTTCAAATTGGATTATTTCTATCAATCTCACTTCAAGTTTACTCTTTTTTGGTCCCATCTCCAATCTACTATAAAGGCTAGCCAGGGATTTTTTTTTTTTTTTTTTAAGATTTTGATTTTTTCCCTTTTAGAATTCCTTTTTTTTTTTTTTTTTTGGTTTATTTCCATTCCTCCGCTAAAATTTACTATCTGTTCACTGATTATTATTATTTTCCTTATGTTTTTTAACATAATATAAAAGCCACTTTAGAAAAATTGTCAGCCAGCTAATTCCACAATATGGGCCCTCTGTGGTGATTCTCATCAATTTCTCTTATCTTGAGTATGAGTGACTTTGTTTGTTTGTTTGTTTCTTCATATGTCTAATTCTATCCTGGACATTACTGTGCTTTCTGTTATGTTCTTCTGAAAATGTTTATTTTTTTAAGCAGGTGATTAATCCTATATTTCAAAATATATTACATGTTCAAAAACAGACACATGTAAACTCTGTCTTGTCTACAATGGGCAACAGCTGAAATTTCTGTTTAGTCTTTAGAGCTTTAACCAGGCTGCCTGGACTCTGCCCAGACATAGATAGCTCAAGAATCAGCCAGATATTTGGGCAGAATTTGATGCTTCCTTCTGTAACTCTCTCCTTTCCAGATGAGAAAGAGAAAAGACAGCTGGAATCTAGCCTGAAACTAACTGGTGGGGCTTTGTGTTGCTAAGAGTTAGCTAGGCACTCACGGGAGGCCATGGTATTCCACTATTGAACCTAAAACAAAACAAAGCTCAGAATACAAACATCAGGCAGGGCCATTCTGTGACCATGATGAGTCAAAACAAAAATGAGACCACTCTATAATCATGTCCAAAAACAGACAAAAAGAAAAATATCCAACCCACAAAAATGACTAAACTTCCCCTCTGTGGCTAATATAAATAGTTGCTGCTTCTTTCATGGTTACTAGATAAGAACTATGAAGATTCTCAATAGTAGAATTAACCTCTACTTCCTAACAACAGAATCTAGAGCAAAATTTTACCTCCTTGAACTGTCCCCAAAAGAACATAACACAAACCTCAATGCTAGAACTTATGAGGCTCCCCTGGTGTGTGTTCTCATTTCTGAGTTAATAAACCCAATTTTATTCACCAGGTGCTCTCCTACCTAGTGATCCTTGGTTGAAGGATAATGGCACAAAATTTCTTCCTTCACGCCCCAGTGTACTAGCCCCTAAATTTGACCCTTGATTTTTTAAGCCAATAAGAGAACTATCCAACTTTTAGCCTCTCTGTATTGTGGTATGTGTGTCTGCCCTAAGGCAAATAGCAATACAAATTCTGGGAAATTCACTTAATACCATTCTCTGTTTCTAGTTTCTGCCTGCTTTTGGTTGCTTCCCACTACCTTCAGAAAGTTATTTATTATAGTTTGTCCATAGTTTATAACTGTTATCTCCAGGAGGTTGTTCTGCTGAATATGAATTACTTCACTTTTATGGAAAGTAGAAATTCTTTTTTGTTGATGTTAGAAAATATTACTTTGTATTGTGTAATCTATTCCTACATTGGGCAATCTGTATCTGATATCACAATTTAGTAGTGTTCATCATATTTTATTGCAATGGGTAGGCAGTGAATGGCGCGATGAATAAAGTGATTTAGAAGATTGAGAGGGCCAAATAAGTCATTTACTGTTATACCTACTGAACTTCCAACATTCTTATGTTGGGTAGGAATCAAAAGACTTGTCCAAACAGTACAATTCCAAGAGTTTGTCCATTTCTAGGTTTAATTTTAGAAATAATATAAAATTATCATGTAAGGAGATGATTATAATAAGTATACTGATTTAACCCACAAATATGTTGCTAGAAAATACCACTGAAAAGATTCGTAACCAGTGCTTTGGGGAAAATAATTTGTCACTGGAACAGCAGTAATACCTTAAAATTGAACTTGATGTTATCATTAATTTTCTCAAAAATTTTACAAAGCTTTATACTTGTTATGTACCAGGGAACAAGTCGTTGACTTATTTCTTATGGGAATCAAGGACTCTAGAAGCACATTCTTTTTCTCTATCATTTAAAATCCAATGTGTTTTCCCAATGGGAAAAATTTGTTTGGGTTCTGTCTGGAGAGACAAATCTTTAACATTATTTACTTTTGGAAACTCTCCTAGTGTAACTTATTAGTAACATATATCATTATTCATACAGACAAGACACAAGATTTAGAAATGCTCTGTGTCTCTTTGGCCACTTGATTATATTGATGTGTTGTTAAATTTAAGAGATTCATTGTTTTTTAATATGTCTGTGTCAGGGTAGAAATTTTTATAACTTGTTTTTGGAAGTGTGAATATTGCCTTTGGTAAGAGCCAACATTTGATACTACATTGGTTCTGCAGCATCAAAAACCCACCTCTACCTCTTACTGTCCCATTAGCCTATTCTTAGGTCTTTTCTCCAGAAGACACGTTACCTTCTACTATACTATATATTTATAATGTATTTACTTATGTTTAGTGTTTATGTTATGTTCATGTATATTGTCTGACTCCTTCTAGAATGCGGGGTCCACATGGGTAGGGATATCTGCCTGTTTTGTTCATTAAAGTTATCTTGTGAGACTCCAGTGGTATTTGGCATATAAACATTCACAAACATATATATATATATTAAATGAACTACTAAAAAGAATTAGTTTATATAAACTAAATTTTCCCAGACTGTTAATATGCTCATTCTTATTCTTGTTCTACTTCCTAATTTGTAGGAGGCAATAGGAGGTCTCCCTGCCTTTTTTTTTTTTTTCTGTCCCTTCCATTTAAGCTATCTGCCAGAGTCATCTATGTAAAGCTCAGCCCAGATCTTTTTTAATCTTTCCTCAAAAATTGTTAACATCTCCCTAGTGTCTATAAAATGAAATCCAAATTCCCTAGTTTGGCATTTGAGGTCCTCTGCAATCTATCCTTATTCTGCCAACAACTTCATCAACCAACGCTCCCCTTCTGCTGAAGCTTTTTCGGATGTGATCTTTGGGCTTGCTTTGTCATCACTTCGTTTAAATATCTTCTTTGTGCCGTGGCCTATCCTGATTACCCCACTTAAAATGGGAACCACATTACCCATCCTCTTTATTCAGCTTATTTTTCTCCATTGTACTTATCACCTTCCAATAGACTATATAATTTACCTACTTATTATATTTATTTTCTTTCCTCCCCAGAACATATGCTCCATGAAAAATCAAAGGCTTGTGCCTGTCCTGTCCTCCATAATAACACCAGTGTTTGGAATAGTGCCTTGCCTCCATAGCTCCTTCCTTCCACTTAAATTTCTCTTCTCATGTACCTAAATGTACTTTTTGTTGTTGTTGTTATTAGGGTTAGGGTTGGGTTAGGGTTAAGGTTAGGGTTAGGGTAAAACTACCTATTTGTCAAGGCCTTGCTAAAAATACCAGTTCTTCTGAAAAACTTACCAGCTCTCCCTCAACTCAGGTGAAGATAACTTCTCCTTTTCTAAGCATAGGTAGCATTTAACCAGAAACCACTTTTATATCACTGGAAAAAAAACCAAAATATTTTATTGCTTGTATTTTGGACATTTATGTGCATGTCTTATCTGTCCTACAACCGCTCCTTAAAAACAGTTTTCATCACTAACTAATCTTTACAATCTCAGTAGTTCCTAGTGCTGTATACATAGTAAATGCTTGATAAATCTGTGTTGAATAAATAGCCGCATGAATATCCTTGTTACAGTACTTTCTACCCAAATATAGAAGCAAGGTTTTGAATTACTTAAAACCTCTGTGAAAAGGAATTTTGATTTTGAGCTTGATTATTTTGGGGAAAAATCCAATTATGTCTTAAATTCAATGGACTGAAAATATCCAGTAAGAAAAATGTATTTGATATATTTGATTTTTTATTCAGAGTCTGGAATAAGTTCTATCATTGGCTTTTTCATTTCACAGTAATTTCCTTCTTTCAAAGCATCTGTACCTTGCAAATTGTTTATTCACAAACTAATGTCCTGTCAAGTTACCTGGAAGAGTTCATAATAGAATTAAGGAAAGTATCAGTAAAGATACAAAGAACATGGGATTAATATCAAGCAATAGAGGTGAATTTACTATCATTTGAGGGCTTTACATTTCCATAATGTGTCTTGGCATTAATCAGTTGCCTTATATTAAGTAGGACTGGAAGGAATTTTAGGGCAGTGCTATAGAAGATTGCGGGACCGAAAGCAAATTTGACTGGGTCTTACCCTTCTTTCTTTATTTTAGAATTGAAAAGCCTCTATCTTTGGATTCTATTTGATTCCACAGCTTTCTCTTATCACCATTTGCCTTACATCTGCTGTCAAGTACCTAAAAAAAAAATGAGTCGCCCCACCTCGTATATGAAAGTTTCATAATTTAAAAGTTCTCTATTCCTTACCATGACCTTAAGGAGGGGTGATTTTAGTACTTGTTTTAAGGAAGGATTTCTTTCTCCCCTCCCCCACTTCCCTCTTCCCCCTCTTCCTCCTTCGTCTTCATCCTCAAATGGAGGAGGAGCTAAATCCTCCTAAATCTTCAAGGTAAAAGTATTTTCAACATAATTGAAACTGGAGCTCACTCACTGGAAAACTAATAACTAGTATATTCTATTTCTTGAAGCTGATTAAAAGCTGATGTTATAAGAACTGGTAACTCTGACGGAATTATGCTCAGTCTTAAATGAATGTGTCTCCGAGAAATGATTGATATGGAACACATATAGCACCATGAAATTATAAAATGTGCCAGTTGAGTAGCCATATGGTGGTATGCAGTAAAATGTACTTTCCAAACTTTTCCCATACAGACTTATAGTCTTGGCTTACAACGGGAGTCTGCTCCCTTTCCACCTGTTCCTATGTTGCTGAAAGCCTCTGGCAGGAAACCAGGTCCTGCGCTAACTTCCAGTGACACGTGCTTGTGCTTGCTTCCTTCAACTCTGTGCTCAGCCTAGTTGAGCCATCACTGATGCTATGCTTAGAGCAGACCAAACCTTCTAATGAGATCAGAGTTGGTACAATGGGGAGAGACTGCCAGGTGGAGCAGCTTCTAGGATTGCAGACCCCTTTTGATTCCCAGCCTCAGTGAGGACCAGTGTTAGGATATTTTACAAGCACAAGACTAGATATCCCTGAACTGTCGTTTATTTGAGAATGTTTTGTTTTCTCTGGTTTAGTCCTCTATCCCTGCTATTACCAACCCCTTGTTAATGGACGCAGTATCTAAGGTATTCTTGTTTTGTTTTGTTTTTTAATCACTTTCTGATTCCCATTATGTCTGGTATGCAGTGTTTTCCAATAAATATTTATTGGGTGTATGAATAACATGAATAAATGATTCAAATGATTAATTTCCTATATGACCCCTTCTTCTACTACTTTAGATCCAAACTAAATATCTGGTAGTAAAATGATAATATTTTCAGGTTTAGCCCATGCCTTAGGGGATCGCAATATAAATTCTCGTTATTCAATACGTTTAGAGAGAAATCAATAGTGCCGGGTCAGAATTAGAAAGGTAGTTTTTTGCATTGTTACCAGCTTGCAGGTGGTGCAGGGCATACACAGGCCATGAGAATTCTTTTGAAAATTAGGAAAACTGCCCAATTTAAGCACAGTGAACATTATCATCAACCTGGTGCTGACATGGCTGGCTGTGAGACTTATGTGTACTTGGTACATTTCCTCTAATCTATCATTTGGACCTCCCTTTTTGACATTTGGAAAGTCTTAGAAATTGATTAGTGGCCCTTAAGCCATAATGGCCAACAGGGGCAACATAACACACAATGATATGTGGTTCTTATTTTGTCTTTTATTGTAATCAGGAAAAATTAGTTTGTCCCACGCCAGATTATAGTTTATCCAGTTGCATCTTCTTTTTTCTTCCTTACTGAACATGGAGAGATTTTGGGGTGGGGAGGAGGGGCAGATAATTAATGTGCCTTATATAAAACCAGAAAAACCTTCAGACCAAATCAAAACCAAATATCTATATAGAACATTAAAACCTGTACTTTGGAACAATGTGCTTTCAAAACAAATCGAGGTACTAGCAGCATAGAAGACAATCCAAATGCAAATGAGGAAAAGACAGCGATAAAATGTGGGTTGGTCGGCTGCAGTTCTGCCCAGGAAGCACTAGCTGGCTTTAGCGTGAAATTTAAATTCACTTCTGTGCTGGTGATTGCCTCTTTGGAACTCATTAAACATTCTTTGGCACCAAGTTTTCGACTGAATAAAGCCATAGAGCGTGATCCAGGCAGAAATTAACCTCAGGGTCTGTAAGCTCCTGTAACGGAGCAGCTAAGAAGTTGATATTCCGTCCTGGAAGAAGGTCCTCAGAAAGGGTGGAGCTTGGGGAAGGGGGAGGGAGTTTAGAGTTTGAATCTCACAGCTGGATGTGAAGTTAGTAGCACTATGTGGCTTCAGCTTCATTAGTATTACTCCTCTTTGGGGTTGTATGCTGATCTTTTGAGCTTCATCGTTTCAGTTTCTGCTTGAGAGTTGCCGCTTCAAAAACTTTAACTGACAATGACAGTCTACGAAATTGCTCCTTGAGAACAATTAAACAAAGTCAGGAGGCATGTAATAATTTTAGCAGTGGGTAAAAGGGATCATTTAACTATGACGGAGTGAAGCTCATAGTCTTTAAAACTGTTTCAACAGATCTGATTGTTATGTGACAGGTTTGGGATGATGGCTGGTTTTTGCTGGCTAGCTGAGCTCAGACGGTGTGTGGAAGAAATATTGCCAGTATAATGCGTATGAACTTAGGAGCTACAAGGAACCACTCCTGACAAAAAAAAAAAAGTGTTTTCTTTCTGTTCAACAGGTGACTACAAAAGAGATCCATTGAAAATCATGTTAAATGACAGCAGTGGGCACTAGCATAGGGAGAGTTAAACAGTATTCAGAAGAAACCTAGAACACCAAGCAAACAAATTTTAGGGTATTTAAGTAATGTTGGTAGTCCCTTCTTGAAATAAGGGAGTTAGGAAGTGGTTGTTAATAATGAAACTAACATAGGGCGCCTGGGTGGCTCAGTCGGTTAAGCGTCTGCCTTCAGCTCAGGTCATGATCCCAGGGTCCTGGGATCGAGCCCCACATCGGGCTCCCTGCTCTGTGGGAAGCCTGCTCCTCCCTCTCCCACTCCCCCTGCTTGTGTTCCCTCTCTCGCTGT
>NC_058414.1:22517260-22533840 GCF_002201575.2 Neomonachus schauinslandi | reverse complement strand
GCTCCTCCCTCTCCCACTCCCCCTGCTTGTGTTCCCTCTCTCGCTGTGTCTCTCTGTCAAATAAGTAATAAAAATAAAATCTTTTAAAAAATATATAATGAAACTAACATAGACAGGAAGAGATATCATCAATTAAATGGACAACTTGTTCTTATTACTGCTCTTCTGATTGATTATGATTAACCACCAATTCTGAGCCTTGATTCATTAACTCTTACCTGTTCAGGACTTAGGAACAGAGCACTGAATGAGGCACAATGTCACAAATCCTCTAGAAAGAAAGTTTCTTTATGTCAAGATCAGCTGTATTTTAATTCACAGGAGACCCACACCTTGACTCCTGTGATGTGTGGGGAATATGTCATATAGATTTTAAGCAACTGTGGTGCAGAGTAGGAAGAGTGGAGAACTGGTAACAGAAGGTGGCTTGCCTCATCCGGAAGGGCCAGAGAGTTAGCCCTCTCCACTCTCCTTTGATCACTGGATCTTTTCGCTAGTATTATGGGGAATGCATAGTCTTCGCAATCAAACAGGTGGTGGCTCAACTCTGAACTCCAGCACTCAGCAGCGGTGTGAATTTTGGAGTGGTTCCTTACTCTACTTGAGCCTCATTTTACAGATAAGTAAATGACAAACTAATAGGGGGTTGTGCAGCCTACATGAGAAGAAAAGAGCATAATGTTAACACTCTGGAGTTAGAGGGTCTGGGTTTTAATCTTGGCTCAACTGCTTACAAGTTAGTTGACTCTGTGCCTTTGTTTCCTCCTGGGTAAAATGTGGACAATATAAGTATCTTGCTCCTGAGTTGTGATGATGATTAAATATATCAATGTATGTTAGGTACCAGCGTGGTCCTGGTACACGGTAAGGTATATTAGCTCTAATTATCTATATGAAAAGTGCCTGGGAAGATACTTAACACATTGTAAGTTTGAAATAAAGGGAAGCTACTATTATTATGGTTGTTTTTACTATTAGTTCCTATCCAGAAGGACTATGCCTGTGACACTAAATTGTTTTAAAGTTCTAAAACCAGCACACGCCTAAGTTTTAAGATACAGGGAATAAAGAGTGCTCTCTCTTTGCAGAATGTATACTAATACAAAAAAAAAAACTTAAAATAAGAAATTTTAAGGATGCCTGTGTGGCTCAGTCAGTTGGGCGTCTGCCTTTATCTGGGGTCATGATCACAGGGTCCTAGGTTGGAGTCCTGCATTGGGCTCCCTGCTCAGCGGGGAGACTGCTTCTCCCTCTGCCTACCACTCCCCCAGCTTGTGCTCTCTCTCTCTCTGACAAATGGGTAAATAAAATCTTTTTAAAAAATGAAATTTTGGGGCGCCTGGGTGGCTCAGTCGTTAAGCGTCTGCCTTCGGCTCAGGTCATGATCCCGGGGTCCTGGGATCGAGCCCCGCATTGGGCTCCCTGCTCGGGGGGAAGCCTGCTTCTTCTTCTCCCACTCCCCCTGCCTGTGTTCCCTCTCTCGCTGTGTCTCTCTCTGTCAAATAAATAAATAAAATCTTTAAAAAAAAATGAAATTTTATCCATTAACACAAATTCATGATGGAAAAAAATTCCCTTGACTTCGTAGAATTAGACTCATGCAAAATTCCTAGCAGCATTGTTTCATACAAATCACAATGAACAGAAATACCAAATTAATGGGAACCCTCTCTACAACAGGTTGGGCCAGTAGGGAATGAAGAAACTGATGCTATGTTTTAATATTTAAATATCTGAACTCATATTCCGTAAGATGAATAAGCCAGATTAATAAGAGAATTTGCAAATGACACTAAATATGAGATTCCTAACAAATGCCAATAAAAGCAGAAATTAGCCTGTGAGGTAAGAATTAAAAAAGGAGATAAGACAATAAAATTCATATGGGATTTAAAATAAAGATATAAAGCAAGGATCTGAATGCTGTTCAAATAAGGGAAAATTTGGTAGTGACTAACAATATTCTCTTTTTTAAAAATTGGCAGGGGGCACCTGGGTGGCTCAGTCAGTTGAGCATCCAACTCTTGATTTCAGCTCACGTCATGATCTCAGGGTTGTGAGATTGAGTCCCGTGTTGGGCTCTGTGCTGCCTGCGCTGGGTATGGAGCCTGCTTGGGATTCTTTCTCTCTCCCTCTCCTTCTGCCCGTCCCTGCTTCCTCCACCCCATGTGCACTCTCTCTCTCTGTCCCCACTCCTCCCAAAAAAAAATTGGCATGGGAGAAAATTTGGTTCATTTGTCAATAAATTCCATAACAGAATATCAGTAGGTTTTATGACCGGTTGAAAACACATCTCAATTGCTTCTTCCTTGTCATGTTAAAATACATAAAATTATGGGCGCCTGGGTGGCTCAGTCGGTTAAGCGACTGCCTTCGGCTCAGGTCATGATCCTGGAGTCCCGGGATCGAGTCCCATATCGGGCTCCTTGCTCAGCAGGGAGTCTGCTTCTCCCTCTGACCCTCCCCCCTCTCATGTGCTCTCTCTCTCTCATTCTCTCTCTCAAATAAATATTTTTAAAAAAAAATACATAAAATTATGATGACTGAAAAGGAAAAAAGTAACATTAAACTCTGTCATTTCTTCCTTCCTTTATGTAAAATGAAACACTTTTGTAATATTACCGGTTAAAAATGACGGTTTCTTTAAATTAGCATAAAAATAAACATGTGCGGTAGTTGCCCCTTACCCACAGTTTCACTTTCAGGGGTCTCGATCACAGTCAACCGCGATCCGGAAGCCAATGAGCCTCCTTCTGATGAATCATCAGGTCAGTGGTAGCCTAATGCTACATCACAGTGCCTGTGACATTCCCCTCACTTGATCTCAACACGTAGGCATTTTATCATCTCACGTCATCATAAGACTAAGGGTGAGTACCGGACAATAAGGTATTTTGAGAGAAACCAAATTCACATAACTTTTATTACAGTAGATTTTGTAATTGTTCTATTTCAGCATTAGTTATTGTTGTTACTCTCTTACTGTGCTTAATTCATAAATTAGACTTTATCATAGGTATGATTGTATAGGAAAAAAATGCAGTCTATAAGGGTTCAGCACTATCTGCAGTTACTCTTGGAATGTCTTGCCCGCGTATTAGGGGACGACTGTACACAAAGTAAACAGGTAAGAAAGATTGTGGAGTCAAAGAGGGAGGTATGGGCTTCAGAGTTTGAGACATTTCAGATAGAAGGAAAAAAAGGCAATTAAATGGAGGGAAATTACTTCCCAGAAATGGTTCTTTGGAATGGAATTGTTCAGTGTGGAGATAAATGAGAAGACCGACTTCCTTCCCACTGTCTTGTAGAAGCCGATGAGTTTTTTGAAAGCTAAAGTCAAATTGTTTATCTATGCTTAAGAAGTCTTTTGGTGCATAGCCGTGCCTGTACGCATTGTCAGAAAATAGTTATTCATTTGTTTGTTTGTTCAGCACACACGTATGTATTGGTGCTTACTATGTGACAGGTATTGTGTTAGGATTTAGAGACACAAAGATAAATAATACACAGACCTGTCTTCAAGTAAGTTACTGTCTAGGAGGAGAGATAGACACATAAAAATAAACAAAGAATGATAGCTATTAACTGAAGTAGTAGAAGTGCAAAATGTTCTGCAGGTACAGAAGACAGAATAATTAACCCTTTCTGGAAGTGTCAGGCAAGACATCAAAAGGAGGTGACATTTGCCCTGAGTCTTGAAGAATGAGAAAAGTCCTTTTTCAGAGGCTCTGAATTTATATTTCAGAATTCATCATACCATTAACCAAACCATTTAGCATTTGTATAGTTCTTTACAGATTACAGAGTACCTTCAGATGCTTTCTCACATACAAAGTACATTTTTTTTTTTAGATTTTATTTATTTGAGAGAGAGACAGAGATAGCAACAGAGATAGTGAGAGAGAGCATGAGCGGGGAGGGGAGGGGGAAGCCCCACCTGATGTGGGGCTCAATCCCAGGACCCCAGGATCATGACCCAAGCCGAAGGTAGACGCTTAACCGATGAGCCACCCAGGCGCCCCCACAAAGTACATTTTTAAAAAATAGCCATACCCCTTTTCTGCCTGTCATTTGTAGCCTATCAGTTGTAGCTTTCCTCATAGATACTAGACCTATCTTAGACCTCTCTTTACAGCGTTCTAGTAAAGAGGATGTTCTAGTTACTATTAGTCCATAACAAATCATTCTCAAACATACTGATTTAAAATAGCAATAATCATTTCAATGATTTCTGTGGGTCGGGACTTGGGAAGGGTTTGGCTGGGCAGTTCAGACTTGGGGTGGCTCATGCAGTTGCAGCCACATGGTTCCTGGAGCTAGAATAGCAGGTGGCTGGAACAGCTAGGGTCCGGTTGGTCATCTCTCTGTCTGCATGGAGTCTCAGAGTTTTCCATACGGATTCATAGCTTGGCAGCCTCAGGACACTGAGGCTACTTACATGCCCACAAGGTGGAAGTTGAATGGCTTTTTCTGACCTTACCTTGTAAGTCATACTGCATCACTTGAGCCACAATCTATTGGTTACAAACAAGTTACAAATGTAAAGAGAAGGGAACTAGATTTACCCTCCTGATGGATGGACACAAGATTTTAGAAGAACATCTGATATAGGAGGTATAGTTGTGGCCATCTTAGAAAAATAGTCTTGGGCGCCTGGGTGGCTCAGTTGGTTGAGCGACTGCCTTCGGCTCAGGTCATGATCCTGGAGTCCCTGGATCGAGTCCCGCATCAGGCTCCCTGCTCAGCGGGAAGCCTGCTTCTCCCTCTGACCCTCCCCCCTCTCATGTGCTCTCTCTCTCTCTCATTCTCTCTGTCTCAAATAAATAAATAAAATCTTAAAAAAAAAAAAAAGAAAAATAGTCTTTAACTACATCTCCATTTAAGCTTTGAGTAAATTCTTCTTCTTTAAAAGAGTTGGTATGGACTCTTTCAGAAAATTAGCCAGGCCAAAGGGAAATTACTGAATTTCACCCAATGTTTATTAAATTGATTTTTAAAATTTCAATACTTGACACTTTCTAATGAAACTAAGATCAAAACATGATAGGACAGATAAGAGGGATTTAATTTGGCAATGAGGAAGGATTTTCTGACAAAGCAGGCCATTGAACCTTGGCAAAGGTTACCACAGAAAACGGAACAATCAATTTGCTTGAAGGTTTTAAAAATCAACGGTGGAGGAGTTCTGCGAGTCTTGCCTGTGTCGGTGTGGTCCCAGCTGGAGGAGAGAGATGGATTGGGTAACCTTTTTAGACCCCTTTCAGTGACATATTCCTCCCTATTCACTGACAAATAAGGCATAGAGAGATTGTCTGGGTAACCTTGAGAAGGTCTTGGAAACCTTACTCATCTGTTTTAACCTTTGGTCAAGGAAAGGGCTTATTTTATTTTATCTGCTTATTAATCATTCATTTGTTCATTTATTTTGTGTACCTGGCTCTTAAAAAGCAATTTCTTACATGTCTTTTCTCATCAATGCAGCTAGCACACTTTTTTTTCCAGGTCTTAATTACTATTTTTTGATCAATAATTAGAAAGCGATGTTTTGTGATAAGGTAAAATTTGAGGTCCCTTGCTTGGCCCGATTGGCAAGATAAATAACAGATTATAGGTAATATTTTTATGTGTATGTGTCTTGGTGTCAATATGTGTATCTCACATAGAGAGCTTACATGGTGGTGTCAAGTAGTTTGATTTATCTGCATTATCTGATTAAATTCTAAACAAGTCTCGTGTACAATTAGTATCCCCTCCTCAGTTAGAGATAATGAAAATGAGGTACACAGAGGTTAGGTAACTTTTCTGAGGCCAAGAAGCAAAGCTAAGATTTGAGCCCAGTTCTGCTAACGCTGGAGCCTTACTAACTATACCATATTATTGAATGGAGATGAAATGAATACTCTCTGCTTTTCTAAATTTAGACTGTGTTTACAAATAATACCACAGTCTGCAATTTTTAAATCAGAATCCCTCAATGTGATGAAATTATAGGGCATGTTCCTTAAGCTGGCCTGCAATATGATCTGGCCCCTGATTTTTTTTTAACTTATTTTTTCTTATTTTTCCAAAGAAGGCCTCTGCTCTAGCCAAAACTGGCAATTCCCATGCCTATGTGAAAACTGTTTCTTTTATCTGAAATTGTCACCCCAACTTCTGTCACCCCACTTCATCCACACTATTTCAATCTATTCAAAATCTGCTTCTTCCACAAGCCTGCCAGATCACCCACCAAGCAGAGATTTCACCTGAATTCCTGTAACCCTTACTTTCACTCTGAGTTGTGAAAAATTTGTCAATTACTATTTATATGCATAGAGTCCCCCTCAATCAAGTAATACATTCCTGATGGAAATGAGCACATTCCGGGATGCCTGGGTGGCTTAGGCGGTTAAGTGTCTGCCTTCAGCTCAGGTCATGATCCCGGGGTCCTGGGATCAAGCCCCACGTCGGGCTCCCTGCTCAGTGGGGAGCCTGCTTCTCCCTCTGCCTCTACCTGCTGCTCCCCTGCTTGTGCTCTCTCTCTGACAAATAACTAAGAAATCTTTGGGATAAAAAAAAAAAAAAGGAAATGAGCACATTCCTTGCTTTGTTCTATCTTCAAACCCTGGCTCAGTATGCCACAAATCGTTATTTTTCAATGTTAGTTAAGTACCCCAACTTCCTGTTAACTGGTATGAACATCATTGCTTTAATTTCTGTTTCCAAAACGTGTACTCAAGAACAATATTTATTTTCCTCAGGTTTCAAATATTTTGATAATTATGGTATAGGTAAAAAACAACAACAAAAACTTTTGGAAGTTCTTCCTCTGCTTGCTTTCACTGTATCTCTTCTTCAGTGTACTTTTTAATAATTTTAAGAAGCTTATTTTTTCAGATAAAGAACATAATTATTTTTTTTCAAGCAATTGAGCAAAAAAGTCTAATCTGATTTACTTAATTGATAGGTGCCACAGATGCCAAATTTCTGAGCAGAATTCCTTAGAAGGCAGCTAATTTTGCTTTTGTCTAGGGCCACAGAGTGTAGACCTAAAACTGGTCAGTCATCTCACACGCATGTTCTCTTACTTACATGAGACAATCAGGTAAAGGTCTATACTGATTTTATAAGTATCTGCCATTTTTGTATATGAGGAAAGATAATACTATAATTAAAGATTTTGAATGTTAGCCCTAGAATTCAAAAAGTTCTTCAGAATATATATACCTTCCCTGTTACTATTTAGAAAATAAAATTAAAATATCCATTTACTAATATCCTGCTTTATTCTAAAACAAATTTTAAGAATTTGTTAAGACATCAAAATATATATCATGACAAGATAACATAAATCATAATTAAATGGTAAAGATGAAGGGTGAGGTAATAAAATATATCCCAGAATAAAGACAGTCATCAAGATAGATATTATATGTTGTTATATACTCCTAAAACATATAACAAGAGTGGGCTGCAAATTTGACCCCAATTACCAACATGAAAAGGGAAGCCTGTTCAAGTTTATGGTTACTTTTACTGGTTTGTAGGGCCTGGTAAATAAAGCAGTTCCTGAGGTGTGCGCCCACTTCCAGCACTAAGAAATTGCTTTCATGGGTCTTCCGAAAGAGAACGCTCGTTAAGCCCTAGGAGTGATTCTTAGTTAATAATTAGAAACCAACACAAGCTGCTTTACACTAGAAAGCTCTGAAGACTACAGTTCCTATTTTGTAGGATTAGATTTCGTGATTTTGCTCTTTGCGCGTACTATGCCTGTGTCTTCCGCAGACGCAGTTCGTGACCCCTTTGTCTGATTTCACAGCTCTAGCCTTCCCTCTGCGTCCAAAAATGGTTCTCATTTCAGTGGCCACACTGCATTCATTCTATCACCACATAACACAGAATTCTACCATTGCTTTTACTGTAGCATTTAAAACATTCCTCAGTTTGCCCCTCTCTGTTCCATGCTCCTGGCTATCTGCCCACAATCCCAACCACCAGGCATCCCTATGTTTAAGTTCAGTGTTTTTCAGCCTGTAGAGAGGGCTCTACTTTCTGTTATAGTGATTATTATTCCATATATGATTTTATTGGGAACAGAAGCATTCACTTGCCTTGTGAAAAATTAATACTTGAAATTAATCAATGCTCTCTGAGGTCCCTTGGAGGTATAGACATTGATTAATTAGGTCAGCTAGCCTGAATATCTCTTTTCATACGTAGTCCAAATTTGTTTTTTATTTCCTGGTTTTCTACATGTGTGCTATCTCAATTTCTTCATGTTTTACTCTAGAAGCAGTCCAATGTACATGTAGTAGATTTTTTAATGAGTTATTTATTTTTCTTTCCTTTTGTATTTTTATATGGTTCCTCATTTCTTATTTATTCACTTTGGCTTCTCCTTTCTTCTTGTGTTTGTTTGTTTTTGGTTTTGTTTTTTTCCCAAAGAAGTATGTGATCTTTTATCTGAGGGCCACTAATATCTAAGCCATGTGAAACATTCTTCAATAACACATTTTGCTCATCCATTTTATCCTCCATATTTAAATTACTGGTCAAATAGATATTAAAGTTTTATTACATATTCTGATGAAGTCAAAGACAGCTTTCTACTTGAAACATCCTTTTTCCATCATGAACATCTTTTTTAGGTTTCACTGGGTATGAAGCTTAAGCATTTTTTTAAAAAAATTATCAGATTATCCCTAATCATACCAATATCATGAAATTCACTCTTTGAAATTTGATATTAGCCTGCAGTTTTATTGAGATAGAAAGATCAATGACTTGTTAGCAAACTAAGCAGACAGATAGTCTTGATAATGGGAAAATGGACATACTATAATGTGACTTAACAAGTCAGCTGTTTTTACCTAAAAGATAAATTACCCTAATTAAAAGTATGTCTAGGGAATTAAGGCTATCTACATATGTCTTACCATGGTGGAAGGGGGTTCTTATCAAATAGTAGAAAAACAAATTTTAAGGATATGACAATTCTTAATTTAATTGAACAAATTCTTAAAAGCATGATTTGCTTTTGCTCCAATACTACATTCTCAGTCTTTTGAAAAAATTTGCACTGCCCTGGGTAGCACATTGCAAGTAAATAGGGGAAATTGCTTCATGTCTCTATGACTCAAATAATAGTAATAAATGCCGTTTTAAATTATTTTAAATATGAGTCACACATATATTATATGGTTTATAAAACTCTGAAATGTATTTAAAATAACATTAGGTCATTATGGTGCCAAAATTTTTACTTGTAGTATGTTTAAAGAATCATGCCATTGGTTTTGGTTTTTGTTTTTTGTTTTTTTTTGAAATGTCAAGCTCTATAGTGTATCTATAATGAAATGCATTGCAGTCAATTGGGAAAAGCATGGGCTTTTGGTCAGAATAAGCCAGACTTTAATACCTTTTCCATTACCCCTAAGATAGCAGTTCTCACTTGCATTGGTCCCAGGACCCATCTACACTATTAAAAATTATTGAGGATCCCAAAGAGCTTTTTAAAATGTGAATTATATCTATCAGTACTTACTATATTTTAAATTAGAATTGAATTATTTTAGAAATATTTATTAATTCATTAAAATAACAGTAACAACCCCATTACTTTTTAACATAAATATTTTTGATAAAAAATAACCATGTTTTCCAAAATAAAAATAGTATGAAGAAGATGTTGTTTTACATTTTTGCAAATCTCTTTAATATCTGGCTTAACATAAGACAGGTAGATTCTCATATCTGTTTCTACATTCAATCTTATTTGATACAGTATTTTTGTTGAAGTATATAAAGAAAATCTGTCCTGACACAGATATGTAGTTGGAGAAGGAAGGAGTATTTTAATACCTTTTAGATAATCGTGAATATTCTTCTATGATGCTACCACAAAACTTGTTAAGCAGTAGTTTCTTAAAATTTAGTTGCAGTGCAGAATTGGAAACCATGTTAATGAACTTTTTATACTTAGTTGAAATAATTTCATTGGTATGATTCATACTTTGAGTATCTTATGCACGCATGACTTTGTAATATCCTGCATTGCTCATCGTTTCACTGAATAATGCAGACTTTTCAAATGTCGACAATTTTCATTATAAAAGTTCCTTTATTAAATTCACCACCAATCTCACCCGAAAAGATTTTATGTATTGGGAAGCCATCAAACTGACCTTGGTTGATAGAAGTCTCTCAAAATTCTAATTTTAGCTCAAAAGCTCACATTTTACCATTGGCAAAAATCATCGTCAGTTGTTGTTGTTTTGAAGTGACAGGCTTACTTTGTTGATGTTCAAGAAAATGTCTGCCAAATATCCAAGTCTGACTCACATAGTTTATCTGTCAGTCAGTCTTTCAAGTAAAAATAGCATTCCATAAAACGAAGGGGGGGCTAGTTCTGCTTGTGACCCAAACAGATGCACAGGTGCCTTTCTTTTTTTTCCTTTCTTTTTTATTTGAGAGAGAGAGAGTGAGAGAGAGAGAGCGCAAGAGGGGGTAGGGTTAGAGGGAAAAGCAGACTCCCCGCCGAGCAGGGAGCCCCATGCGGGACTCGATCCCGGGACTCCGGGATCATGACCTGAGCCGAAGGCAGTCGCTTAACCAACTGAGCCACCCAGGTGCCCCACAGATGCCTTTCTTCGAGACGACCATAATACTTTGACATGAGATGGAAGGGAGTGAGCCCTATGCATTTCCTATTTTGTCACATAGAACATTTAAAAAGTTGTGTCCTCGAGAATTGTGATTTCATAAAATTTCTACTGTTTAGTCAAGGACATTCTTAGACGATAGCTTTTTTTTTTTCTCCCAAGTCTGTGGTGGTGAAGAATATACACTATCAATAGAGTTTGGTGCCCCTGCCTTGATTTGTGATAAGGTAGCAGCACTTCCACCCACAACTGCGTTTGTAACAGAATGCAAATCTCAATGCAGAGAGAAAGGAAAATAATGTATTAGTACCCTTTTATGAAAATGATTTTGGGGCGCCTGGGTGGCTCAGTTGGTTAAGCGACTGCCTTCAGCTCAGGTCATGATCCTGGAGTCCCTGGATCGAGTCCCGCATCGGCTCCCTGCTCAGGAGGGGGTCTGCTTCTCCCTCTGACCCTCCCCCCTCTCATGTGCTCTCTCTTTCAAATAAATAAATTAATTAATTAAAAAAAAAAGAAGAAGAAAGAAAATGATTTTGACCTCACAGGTCCCCTTAAAGGTTCTTAGGGACCATGCATTGAGAACTGTTAAACCAGGGTTTATAATGTCTCTGAAGGAATTTCTTCAGTAATAAAAAAAGGAGGTAATAATGCATGCACTGCAGATTGTTTCGACATTTAAAACTGGTATGTGAGGTTCTCAAAAATGTTTATTTCTATACCCTCACTTCCCAAATATTAATCTTTGTTCAGGTACAGCCTCTCTAAAGTAATGTTGGTTATTCTTACTTTTGGAATAAATATCTAACCTATTGAAAAATACATCTCCAAGTTTCTTTTACATATATATATATATATACTTAGATGCTCATTGGAAAACTCATTTGTGTATTTTCTTATTTTCAAAGAATTCCTGGGAGTGTATTTAGAGTATCAATTTAACTCTATATGTGATTCTTTTTAGGTATTGGTACATTTGATATTTCTTAGCTATATAGGATGATATATATGATATATATGATATATATAACATATATGAGATATATATGATATATATGATATCATATATATATAACCATATCTCTTTGTACTGACTCATGAGTTTGTATCTAATGTTTCATATATCTATTTCTCATATGAAATCATGAGTATTTGATTCCAATTTTTTTTTTTTAATCTTTGTGGTACCTGGGTGGCTCAGTAAGTAAAGCGTCTGACTTGGGCTCAGGTCATGATCTCAGGGTCCTGGGATCGAACACTGCATTGGGCTCGGTGCTCAGCAGGGAGTCTGCTTCTCCCTCTGCCTCTGCCCCTGCCCCTGCCCTTGCTTGTACTAGTGCATGCTCTCTCTCTCTCTCAAGTAAATAAATAAAATCTTTAAAAAAATAAATAAAATAAAAATAAATTTAAAAAATAAGAATCTCTGTTGTACAGAGTACATAATAAACATTGTTATATTTAGAAAGAACCGATCTTCTCTCTGCTACCTCACATACATTTGGTCTACTTTCCCCTACAGTTCGTTGGCTGCATAAACTAGAAACATAAAATTTCCAATATTAAGTTAAGTGAAATGGTGTTTTTAAAAAGGCTACTTCTCTTACTCATTTCAGATAATTAAATTTAAAATTTAAAAAGAAATCAGAACTCATTTAAATATATCTGAATTTACTTAGAAGTTCACCCAACACAGAAAGGAAATCATTCGTAACCACATGTTTTTAAAAAATTTGTTCTATGACAGTGTGAATCATCCAAAATCGTAGTCCTCTGTGTTGGATAATTCTGCACTTGATCTTAGCCAAAAGGCCGAGAAGCGATGTGTTGGATAATTCTGAAAAGCATTATATATAAGATAGAACTAAGAAAATCAATGCATTCTAATAAGTTGCATAATGATTAGATAGTTTTTTAAAAGTGTATCAAGAAAAGTATTGCATGGAATATTTGAAAAAGACAATTTGGACCAACACAGCAAAAAATAGGCAGGTTATTTAGAGCTTGTTGAATGTTTTGCATAAAGAAATTAAAATTGAAATTATAGTGTATTTTATTTCTCCCATATCATGGTTCAGTTAGTTGTTGCCATTGTTGTTTCCTTGAAAGGGGCATAAAACTTCAGGGGAGCTCTACAGCCACTCACTTTTATTAAAGTCCTTCATCAAGGTTGCTCACAGGGGATGCCATCAAATAATGTAGTGGCTTGCCTTTCTCAAACAAAGGTAAAACAAAGAAATAATACGTTTTTTTGATATACATTATAATGTGATTTTTCTAGTGCATTTAAAATATCAGTTATAAAAATCATAACTGGGTAATTTGCACACAGATCAAAGGATAAGAATTTCTTAGCTAATCGTTTGAAATAGACAGTGGAAGTTTGAGACTTTTCATGGGTTATAAATCTGTAGAGCTTTTATAAACAGCCTTTTCATTTAAAAAAAATTTTAAAGATTTTATTTATTTGACAGAGAGAGAGAGACAGCGAGAGAGGGGACACAAGCGGGGGGAGTGGGAGAGGGAGAAGCAGGCTCTCCGCCGAGCAGGACCCCGATGCGGGGCTCAATCCCAGGACCCTGGAATCATGACCTGAGCCGAAGGCAGACGCTTAATGACTGAGCCACCCAGGTGCCCCTAAAGAGCCTTTTTAAAAAAAATTGTCACCTACTTATGCAGATAAGGAAACTAGACAAAGAGAGGTTCTGTATCAGTTAGATTTGCTGCATAATAATCACAAAACTTCAGTGGCATATGACAAAGAATATTTTTTTTCACACATCTGCACGCCAGGCTTGGTTCAGTGGTTTTGTTGCTATCTGCTGGGGTCACTCATATACCTGCTGGTTGATCATGGGCTCTGTTCTAGATTAGGCTTGGTTGGCATGCGTTAGTTGAGACAGCTCTGTCCTACATGTTTCTCATCTTTTCTCTTGGGACCAACAGTCTAATCAGCGTATGCCTTCTCGTAGCAGCGGCAAAATTACAAGGAAAACAGAAACACACAAGGCCCTTTGATACCAGGTTTTTAACTGTCACACCGTCACTTCTGAGTCATTCTGTTGGCCAAAGCAAGTTGCATAGGATGGTCAAATGGACTTCACCCTTAAAGGAAGAACTCAAAATTCTCTTTACAAAGGGAATGAATACAGAGAGGATAAATAATTAGGGCCATAAACGCAGTTAATACACCACATCGTTTTGCATTGGTTCCTACAAATCACGACTAGCTGAGGTAAGTAAGGAACTCGGGCTTCTCAAGCAACTGCTTTCTTCATGGTTCCTTAGGTTTTGATGCTCCCTTCTAACTGGGTCCGTTCAGAGGCTTTTCTGGTGCTGTTTGAATGTCCGCATTTACATTTTACTTTCTACCTATTGGGAAAACAGAGTCCAATGACGGTACCAACTTCCATGTATTTCCCGCAGCTGCTGTGATCCTAGGCTGCTGTATTTGATGCTGTATTGAGAGAATTAGAGAAAAAAACATAGTTTGTCAAACACACTTTGTCATCTTTATCGTATTGCTTCTGATTACTCTGCCTGAATTCTCATTCATAAGCAAGAGATGGTATCATCTATTGTTGTTCTTAGATGATATGAGGAAAATAGGCCTGATGCATTTATGGTGTTATGCTTACAATTTATTGTGCATTTTACATTTACTGAGACAGTATATGAATTTTTTTTTTAAGATTTTATTTATTTATTGGACAGAGAGAGACAGTGAGAGAGGGAATACAAGCAGGGGGAGTGGGAGGGGGAGAAGCAGGCTTCCTGATGAGCGGGAAGCCCGATGTGGGGCTCGATCCCAGGACCCTGAGATCATGACCTGAGCCGAAGGCAGACGCTTAACGACTGAGCCACCCAGGTGTCCCAACAGTATATGAATTTAGAAAAGAAATAGCATTGTTCTTTGCTACTTTATTGTTTTTTAGTCGATTACCATTTTAGGGTACAGGCCTGCTACATTTGGAACCTTGAATTAAATAAAAATAGGTCATTTAAATATGTTTAAAAATACGTCTTTTCTTTATGTTTGAAAGGTGTTTAAATCTATACCTGCACTTCAGTAGAATGAAGAGACAAATTTTCTTATATTAGGAGTAAGAAATTGGTCTTATAGTTACATATACTCAGAGTCTGCTGCTAAAAGCCTAAGTAATCATTGTCTTAATGGTGGTTTGACATTATAATATAATGTAAATAAAGATTTTGTCCTCCAATCTCCCAACAATAAGGATTTCACAACATTATTTGGGCAAAATCTTTACTATAATGCAAACATTGTAGGTATTATATTCTAATGCTACTTCTGTTTTTCCTTGAAAAAAAAGATTGATTTCACTGAATTTGTTTCACCAGAAAGTAACATGGAGCTCAGAAAGACAAATGATTTTACTAGAATTTTGTTACTGTATTTCCACTCTTAATATGTGTTTAAAAGGTTCAAGTAAAGCAATCGCGGCTCTGTGCATATGTGTGCACTGTTGCGAATATTTTCAAGAACATGTCTGTTATTCACATCAACTAGACAACTACACTGCCCCAAAGAGGTTTCCCTCTCCTTCCCTGCTTCCCACAAAGGAGTGGGATACTGAGAAGTCATTTTGTTAGTACAGTGGAGTACTGCTCCCCTCTTATCTATTCTCACGTATTTTGTGGTTATTGTTGTCAGAGCTCTTGTGTTCATTGTGGATGAGAATAGTTCCGCTTGTGTTATTTAATTCACCAAAGTTACTGAAGATTTTGATACACAGATTACTGGGTTTCCTCATTAACCTCGTATACACTCTGTACCTCTTTCTCCATCCCATTCCATTCCTTTTTTTCCCAGAATTCATTAAAAACAAAAACAACAGAAAACAATTTTAATCGCATTATGCCGTCTCCTTGCAGAGCCCTTTTAGGCTAATCCTCCCTCCCCACCCAGTTACCTTCAGAGATAAAGTCCACTAGAATGACACAGCCCCACATCTACTTTGCAAATCTCATCCCATGTCAGTCCCTAACAAAAATACCTGTGCTCTAACAGTCTAATTTGTAGCAGTCTGATTTGTAAATTCTTTATAAAACATGTTATTACTTATTACCTAAGAAAAAATGTAGGAAGAATATAGAAAAATGAGAAATCCAGAAGTAATAAATATCACCTGTAATTCTAACCTCAACTGTAACCACCATTAACAAGCTGGAGTATCTCTTTTGTCATATTCTTATTCCTTTCTTTTTTCAGTGTATTTTTCCCAAAGTTGTTATAAAAAATTTCAAACATCTTGAAAAGTTTCAAGAATTTTACAGTGGATGTCTGTACCCCTAGTATCTACCATTGCTTCACTATCTTTGCTTTATCACACATCTAAAACCCATCACTCCTATATACACCCCATCAATTAATCTTATTTTTTATGTATTTCAAAGTAAATTGTAGACATTAGTACACATAATTGTGGAGCGAGTATGGATTAGTTAGACATTTTAGGTGAGATGAGGAAACTCTGATCAGAGAATGGACACATCTATCTGACATTGTAGGCTTTCCTAAATAGTACTAATGTTCCCATAAATACACTTAAGGTGTCAGACTACATGTCCTAGTTTTTAGTTTAGAAATCAGTCCCTGTAGGACATATCCGGGGCATATGGACATATCACAGTTTTCAAAAGTTAGGTGATGGAATGTAGCCCATTGTCCCTGAGCCAGGCTAAATCCTAGAGAAATAAACAGAAGAGGTCTCTTTTCCCATTGACCTACCTACCTTTAAGGGGTGACAACATAAATGGCAAAAAGAATAAGGTGATTTGAGATGCTCTTCTTACCAATATAAAAACAGAACATTTTCAGGATTTTTCCCTCCTTCCCTTCCTCCCTCCCTCCCTGTGTTTCTTTTTTTCTTTTACTTTTCTTTCTTTCTTTCTTTCTTTCTTTCTTTCTTTCTTTCTTTCTTT